>NW_026453335.1:0-126797 GCF_025200985.1 Drosophila gunungcola
TAATAAGACTTATATTATTCATTTAAAATATCTGCAACTTTGTATTCAGCATGGGCTTAAAATAAAAAATTCACAGAATACTAAAATTTAGACAATCTTGTTGGTTAAAACCCTATATAGATTTAAATAAAAAACATAGAAACTTAGCTAATAATGAATTTGAAAAAAATTTCTATAAATTAATTTAAATTGCTATATACGGAAAAACTATGGAAAACGTGGAAAAGAGACGAGATATAGCTCTAGTTTCCCATTACCATTCAAAACAGAACTCTCCTGGATAGCTAGTCACAACTTTCACAGTGTAGCACTTTTTAGGCCCAATTTAGCTGCTATAGAAGCCACAAAATCTCGCATTCGTTATGATAAACCCATATATATTGGTTCAAGTGTTTTAGAACTTTCTAAATGGTTAATGTATGATTATTTGTACAATTTTCTCTCGATTAAGTGTCCTTCATCAAAAGTTATTTATATGGATACTGATTCCTTTAATTTGTCATCGCAAGAAGATTTTTATAAATTAATCAAAGAAAATCTGAATCGGTTTGATACTTCAAACTTTAAACAAAATAACATCTATAATATGCCTCAAGCTAATAATAAAGAATCGGGTTAATGAAGGATGAAAATGCAGGTCAAATAATGAAGTCTTTCGCAGAGTTAAAGGCTAAAGCCTACTCGCTCTTAGTTGTAAAGGAGCCTAATCAAAATTCAGAACAAAGTCCTTATGATTGTTTTAAAAAATATAAAGGGAGTTCAAAAATCGGTTGTAAAGAATTATCACATTATTAATTAATGTGAATGTATTAAACAAAAGAAAACTTCTTTTGGTGAACAACGAGATTGTTAACAAAATAAATCTTAATTATAAAGATGATTAAAGGTATATATTACTATACATATACATACGCCAGCTTACGGTCATTTTAAAATTATAAATATTTTAGGTGATAGTTAAGATTAAGCAAACTGTATTTAAAATATATTAATTTATATATACAAAAATATAAATAAATAAATCTGTATAAATAAACTACTATTTAAAAGAAATCATTTTGTGTATGTGTTTTATTCCATCTTACTGTTTCAGAAGATTTTGTTTATCGATCCATGACGCGTGGCTTTCATCAAAACCAAACCCCTTAACTTTGAGTTGATTCTTTCGTTTCTATAAAATTTTCTCTACTAAAAATGCATTAGGATCTTTTACTCGTTGAAGTTCCGGTTCATAAAATGATCCATTAATAGGTTCACTCTTATAATCCTCAAAGTCATATGTTACAGGATAAGTTGCCTTTACCTTTATTATTTTGAATACCTCAGCCATAAAATTGGGTTCCTACCCTTTCATAAATACACCCTTATATTTACTTATTCGAACGTAATCCCCCACTAAATTTTTTTTTTTTTCTTCCAATTTTCAATATTAATAAAATGAAATTTATGCGATTATGCCACAAGACAATTATTTAATCAATCAGATTTGAATAACTAAATTCCTACATTTTTGTTTGATGACGCTATTTTTCTGCGTGCTCCTCAGACTTTAAAAGCTAGACAGAAATATTTACGTATATCCACATAAAATCTCTTCATATGAATGAATAACAATAGAATAGATAAATTCTCTGATGAATATCATATTAATAATAATAATATCGATATATTAGAAGTGCATCTACCCAAAATGGGAATCGTAGACGTTAAGTCAGTGGACTCCACTGCTAACGTTATTAATAAAGTAGAACCAAACAATATTGACCTATATTGGGTACATGTACTCTTAATAATAATCATTGTCATCTTGAGTGCAAATTTTATTACCAAAATATACAAATCGCACAATAAATGTTTAAAGAAGAAGTATTTAAGTAGAGCACACGATCTAGATAAGATATAAACAAAAAAAAAAAGAAAATTTTGTTTTTCAAAAGATTAGAGTGTTAAATTTAATACCCCCCTATAAAAAAAAAAAAAAAATTTTTTTAATTATTTTTGTTTAAATTATGGCATTTAACACGATAGAATTGGATAGCTGTCTTGAGGAAATAACTACTAAAGATCCAGAATTTAGAATGCGTGCATTAAATATTCTCCATTGCCATAAAAACTTCATTACAATCACTGAATTCGAATATATTTATATGGAAAAGTACAATTTGGAATTTAGCCTTTTGTTTGCTTACAATAAAAAAATAAAGGGTTTAATCCTAAATACTTTGCCATACGTCTCAGTAAAAGAGATCGTGGATTACCATTCTATACTCGGTGAAACCACGGTCCTCATGGTAAAATTACATAGAAAATATTGCCATGGAATGGAACGATTTGTATGCGAAATTGAACAAAATAAAAACAGAGTTCGATAAATCCTACAAATCCCTTAATCAAAACAGACCAATTCAAGGAAGCACAATAAAAAAACACGCAGAAATAGTAGTAAATTGTATTAACGAGGCGCGCATATTAATACATGGGCAACGGGGAAAATTAAATGACGACCATTGGTCAAGGGTATCAAAATTTTTGCAAAGGCTCAGAGAAAACCTAATATTGATAAAAGAAAAATTCAATTTGGATATCTCTGTACCTACCATTCTTAATACCGCAATAACAGTTGAAACCGATGAAGAATCAACATTGGAAGAGTCAACTGGTTTAGATCAAACGGAGCAAGAAAATTTTAACGCGGAAATTAAGGAAGAAGATTTAAATAATCTTACTATCCCAGCCGTTTATTATCAAACGCAGATAATAAAACAGATTCAGAATCAGACTCAAGCGCAAACATAACTAAGAACAATAACTTCGAAATGGAGCAAACTAATATCGACTTCATTAACACTGCATCAAAGCTTATACCAGTTTTCGATGGTAAAGCAGAAAACTTAACCAGTTTCATTGATGCATTGCATATTATAGAGTCAATAAAAGGCGAACACGAAAGCCTAGCCGTCTCTATAATAAAGACAAAACTAAAGGGCGTAGCAAGAAATCTAATTGGAAACGAAACAACGGTAGGTGAAGTAATTGCCAAGTTAAAAAGCAACGTCAAAGGCGAAACTGTAAAGGTATTGTCAAAGCTAATGAACCTACAGCAACGAAATAAAACTGCTAATCAATACACATCAGAAATTGAGCAGATGACGAAGGCTTTAGAAAGTGCATACATAACAGACGGCTTAACACTAGAACTAGCAAGAAGTTATTCCACACAGCACGCAGTAAAAGCAATGACTAAAAACTGCACGATTGATAAGGTAAAACTTATCATGCAAGCCGGCAACTTCAACACAATGAACGAAGCAGTTTCAAAATTCGTAAACAGCTGCACAGAAGCAACTGGACAACCAAATTCGGTCCTCTACTACAACAATTATACACAGCGCGGCGGAAACCGCGGACGTGTAAGTTATAGAGGTAATTTTCGTGGTCGTGGTAACAATTATGGTTACTACAACAATATCAACCAAAACAATGGTCGCGGCAACTACAGAGGAAACTCAAGGGGCAGTGGCAACTCGAGCGGAGGCTACAATAACAACAATACAAGCAATGTAAGAGTAGCCAATGACACCTCGGGAAACTCCGAACCCCCTTTAAATGTTCAACAGTAGAAAAAGTAACGGTCCATACTATTAATCTCAGTCAGAATATATTCGTCTCATTCACCCATGTGACTACTGGAAAAGAACTTGTCTTTTTGGTAGACACAGGTGCCGAAATCTCTATAGTAAAAGAAAATTCAGATATATTTCAAAACGTACAAAATAATAACATAATAGATATACGGGGAATAAGCCAAGAAATTACTAAATCCAAAGGCTTAACATCAATTGAAATACAGACTACCAAGTACATAATTCCACACGATTTTCATATCGTAGACTTACACTTAGCCGTCCCTTGTGATGGCATTTTAGGAATTGATTTTATTAAAAAATACAACTGTCAATTAGATTTTCAGCCATCTGAAGATTGGCTTATAATAAGACCAAACAATTTAAAATTTCCAATTTATGTTCCAATAGAATACAGTTCTGGCAATAACTTAATTCTTCTGCCAGCAAGATCACAAGTCATTAGAAAAATAAAATTAAATTCAAAGAGGACAGTGTATTAATTCCAACTCAAGAAATTGAGCAAGGAATTTATATAGCAAGTACAATAGCTACAACACAAAATGCCTTCATAAGACTACTGAATACAACAAGCGAAGATAAAGTGGTCAGTGCAGACAATTTAAAATTTGAATCACTATTGAACTATGAAGTAGTTGAAGGAAACAAAGAAAATAGAGAAAAGTCTGTATTATCCCAATTGTCAGAAAATTTTCCCCCACAATTTAAATTCCAACTCACAAATTTATGTAAAAAATATAATGACATATTCGGATTAGAATCCGAACCAATTAGCACAAATAATTTCTACAAACAAACTGAGATTGAAAGATGATGAACCCGTTACATAAAAAACTATAGAAGCCCACATGGTCAGGTGAACGAAATTCAAAAGCAAGTCGGAAAACTAATCACCGACGGGATAGTCGAACCTTCAGTATCGGAATACAATAGCCCATTATTGCTCGTCCCTAAAAAATCAGCTACAGGTTCCGAAGAAAAAAAGTGGCGATTAGTAATTGACTATCGTCAGATTAATAAAAAATTATTGTCCGATAAATTTCCACTCCCTAGAATTTATGATATTTTAGACCAACTAGGTCGAGCAAAATACTTTTCATGTCTTGATTTAATGTCAGGATTTCATCAAATAGACTTGAAAAAAGCTCAAGGGACATAACTTCCTTTTCAACGAGCAATGGCTCGTATCGATTCACATTCTCTGGACTTGAACCTTCACAAGCATTCCTTTATATGGATGACTTAATAGTTATAGGTTGTTCCGAAAAACATATGCTTAAAAACTTAACAGACGTTTTTGAGAAATGTAGGAAATACAACCTAAAGTTACATCCACAAAAATGTTCATTCTTTATGCATGAGGTGACTTTTCTAGGTCATAAGTGCACAGATAAAGGAATACTTCCAGATGACAAGAAATATGACGTCATACTGAATTATCCAGTCCCACACGATGCAGACAGCGCAAGACGTTTTGTAGCATTCTGCAATTACTACAGAAGATTCATAAAAAATTTCGCCGATTATTCACGGCACATAACACGATTATGTAAAAATAATGTTCCTTTTGAATGGATATCTGAATGCCAAAACGCATTCGAATATTTAAAAACAAAACTTATGGAACCTACTTTGCTACAATATCCAGATTTTAGTAAAGAATTTTGTATAATTACTGATGCAAGTAAGCAAGCATGTGGAGCGGTTTTAACTCAAAACCATAACGGACTCCAACTCCCCATTGCATATGCATCAAAAGCTTTTACCAAGGGAGAAAGTAATAAGTGTACTACCGAGCAGGAACTAGCTGCAATACATTGGGCAATATTACGTTTTCGACCATACATTTATGGCAAACATTTCATTATCAAAACCGATCACAGACCGTTAACATACTTGTTCTCAATGACTAACCCAAGTTCCAAACTGACACGTATGAGGCTAGAATTAGAAGAATACAACTTCACCGTTAAATATTTAAA
The DNA here is from genome assembly GCF_025200985.1 of Drosophila gunungcola. Classification (NCBI taxonomy): domain Eukaryota; kingdom Metazoa; phylum Arthropoda; class Insecta; order Diptera; family Drosophilidae; genus Drosophila; species Drosophila gunungcola. The sequence goes on from NW_026453335.1 coordinate 5,627, forward strand.
GGGAAAAGACAATTACGAAGCTGATGCGTTATCAGGAATAACCATCAAAGAACTACAAAATATAACCGGAAATATACATAAAGTCACTACAAGAAATCAAAGTAGACAGAAATCCTGCGCAGGAGAAAAAGAAATAGACTTGCCTAGGCAATCTATGGAAAAAGCTTCAAAGCCCAACGTATATGGAGTCATAAACAATGACGAAGTACGTAAAGTAGTGACCTTGCATGTAAAAAATATGCTATGTTTATTTAAACATGGGAAAAAAGTTACTGCAAGATATGATGTTAGCGATTTATATACCAATGGAGTCCTTGACTTAGGTCAGTTTTGAGAAGCTTGAGAAGCAAGCCGGTATACATCAAATCAGCCAACTCAAAGTGGCACCGTGGGAAAATATCTTTGAATACGTTTCAATAGATAATTTAAAGGAAATGGGCAATAAAACATTAAAATCATTGAGAGTAGCGCTACTCAACCCGGTGACCCTAATAAATTCTGAAAAAGAAAAAGAAGCAATTATGTCTACATACCATGATGAACCAATTCAAGGAGGTCATACTGGCATTTCTAAAACCTTGGCCAAGGTCAAAAGACATTACTTTTGGAAAGGAATGACTCGATATATTACAGAGTACGTACGAAAATGTCTAAAATGTCAAAAAGCGAAAATAATCACGCATACGAAGACACCATTAACAATTACGGAAACACCACAAACAGCTTTTGACAGGGTAATCGTGGACACGATCGGTCCACTACCTAAGTCTGAACAAGGGAATGAATACGCAGTTACTTTAATCTGCGATTTAACAAAATACCTTGTAGCAATACCAATTCAAAATAAAAGTGCAAAAAAAAAAGCAAAAGCTATATTCGAAGATTTTATTCTGAAGTACGGTCCAATGAAGACATTCATTACGGACATGGGAACGGAATATAAAAATTCAATCATTGAAGATTTATGTAAAAATTTAAATATCAAAAACATAAATTCTACTGCACACCATCACCAGGCTGTCGGAACAGTGGAGCGAAGCCACAGAACACTTAACGAGTTCATACGCTCATACATCTCAGTTGATAAAGCAGATTGGGATGTTTGGCTACAATACTTCGTATACTGCTTTAACACAACACCCTCTATGGCACATAATTATTGTCCATATGAACTAGTTTTTGGGAAAACTCCAAACTTATCAAAACATTTCAATAGCATAGATAGAATAGAACCATTATATAATATAGAAGATTATGCTAAGGAATCTAAATTTAGATTAGAACAGGCATATAAAAGAGCCAGAATAATGATAGAAACTAATAAACAAAAACAAAAAGATAGATACGACAAAAATAGTTTTGACTTTGAATTAAAAATACGAGACCAGGTTTTATTAATAAATGAAACTGGCCATAAGCTAGACTTTAAATATTCAGGACCATATATAGTAAAGAAGATTGAATCCAATAATAATATAACTATTTTAAATGCAAAATATAAAACACAGACAGTTCATAAAGATAGATTACAAATTTTTATAGAATATATTTTGTAGAATGGCCATTCATAAAAAAAAAAAAAAAAAAAAAAATAACATAAAAAATTTTTATTACTTTACTATAATAAAAATATAGGAATACAAATACACAATACATTTTATAATAAATAATAAGAAATAGTCGCATAAATTTTCAAAGTTTCAACTTCACTAATTTTTCCAATATTTACTATATTAAACAAAAAAAAATAATAATAATAACAAAAAAAAAGTTTTACTTATTTTCTAATTTTTATAAACATACATATAAATATATACCTAACACAATAATTAACAAAATAACTCCATAGATTACGTTATTTTTCAAAAGGAGGGATATGTAGTATGCTCATATATAGGGTACACACTGTATCGCTTATATCACTGTAACATTGTAGCATTTGTTTATGTCCGAATGTTCCCAGCACTTCAAGTGCAAAGCAATTCGACCCACACAACAATGTTATGCACATCCTAAATGCTGAGTCGGCATGTCTGCATGCTCGGCCGACCATTCGGTTACCATGTGAGCATAACACTCTCTCTCTCATGCGCGGCCGCTGCTTGCGCCGCCTAAATACACTTACGTATACATTAACATATATATTGAGATACATAAGCGTTGGCCGCGGCGCTGCTCGTGCAGCTATATGAATTGTAAGCCAAGCCAACATTAGTATTAAGTGAGCATTCTAAAAATGAGTCCCGATCTAAACGGACGAAATAATAAAGCCCAATATATATATTAACATTACAGTGCACTTTTTTTTTTGGGTTTATAAAATAAAGTCTAACATACATACAACTAACGTTACAGTAGAATTAAAACATTATTTTCCTTGATCTGATTGAATATTTTTTGGAGCAGTTTTAGCTGCTTTAAATATAGTCTTCATTGCCTCCACTACATCCCGCATTTCAACTTTAAATTTTGTACTAAATAGAACTCGAACCCGAAAATGACTTCATGATCCTGATTCTTTCTGGGTTTTTTATTGCTTTTAACTTGACACATGTCCATACAGGCTGACAAAAATCTGTCGGCACTTCTGCCACTGCCGAAGCTCGAACTTTTTTGTTGTTATTTATTTCGAAGTAATTCGGAGCAGCGACTGAAAATGGGAGAGGGTTGGACGGAGAGAAAACTGAGAAAAAAATCAAAATGTCAAGAACAAAAGGAACTGTGTAGACTTTTGAATACCCTTTTTTAGAAGCGCTAGTATATTTATTAATTTTTAAGATGATATATAAATGATTTTTATTGATTAAATGTAATAACATTTTGGAAGTTATTGTAAAGTTGCTATAGGCAACGCCAAAATGTTAATATTTGATAATCTGCCTAATGTGATTTTAACTACAAGGCATTGTTGTGGTCGGATATACCCTGGCACGCGTCAGGCAGAAATTTCGGTTGCGTTCTCCCCATTCCCTTTGCACTTGAATTCGACTGCAACAGAGTGAGGAGTGTTTTTTAAAGTGAAAATTTTAGGGCAATTATTAATTAATCAGGTAAGTGTATAAATATAAATAAATAAACAATAAATAAATAAATATATTTGCACATTTGAAATTCGGCGTCTAAGCGCGGCTAAAGTGTATTAGCTGGATGGTACTCCAATCATTGTTTAAACCATTGTGAAATTAAATCGCGGTAAAATAAAGTTGTTAAAAAAACGCCTGCCACGGAATCCATTTGTGCAAATAAATTTATTTGCTGTTATTGTAAAAATTATGCGCGTCTCAAAAGTTCCGTTAGGTCAGGTTGAAAAGTTTCAAAAAAAAATTGTACACTGAAACCAATAATCAAGAACAAAAATTTCACGGTGTTTAAAAAATTAATAATAGGAAAATAAAATAAACAAAAAAATGTTAAAACATAAATATATAAATAAAATTATATTATTTATTTTATTTAATATAATTATTTTATTAATTTTATTTATTATTATTTTATCTGCTGTTATTAATTTTTTTAATAATAAATGAAATAAATAAAATAATTATATTAAATAAAATAAATATATTAATAATAATAAATAAAATAAATATAATAAATATAATAAATAAATATAATTTTATTTATATATTTATGTTTTTACATTTTTTTTGTTTATTTTATTTTTATTTTATTTTATTTTTATTCGTGATAAAAATTTCACACAAACTGCTTTTTTATCATAATATTTTTTCCAAATAATATTTTTTATTTATACACTCTTTTCCCCGTATTTTTATATTTTTTCTTTATAAATAATTACAAACAATTAAATAATAGCACAATAAAATACGTTAATAAGAAGTCATTCAATTGTCCAAATTAAAATTAGCAAAGGGAGAAAATGGTTGGCTCAAGGCATATTAATAAATTAGCTGCAAAAGAAAGGCAGGCTTTATTGAGGCGATGTGCTCTACGAAGTCAAAATGAAATGAAAAGCGAGGGCGTAGATGTAGGTGCAGGGCCTAGCACATCAGTGAATAGGGAATCTTTGAAGCCACTTTTGGGGGAAGATGAAATAGGAGTTAGTGCTATTGAAGAAATTAGCTTAGTTTCACATGCACGTGATGACTGTGATTTGAATACACAATTAAAAAATTGGTATTTAAAACATAAGCCAACACGGGAATGTGCCATGGAACTTATTGAGATTTTAAATGCTCATAAGTTGAAATAAAGCCCTTTTATAAATTTAATTGTTTCGAAAAACCCGATATAAATAAAGTAGAGGGCGGCTCCTATTTACATATCGGATTATCAAAACAATTAAATAAATTATCAGATTTTCCCAGACGGACTTCCAATTTTTAAAAGTTCTAGGGCACAGTTATGGCCCGTTCTACTAAGAATAAATAATATCAATGGTCGCCCAGTTTTGCCCATTGGAGTTTTTATTGGCCATAATAAGCCATTTAATTGCGACGAGTTTTTGTCGAAATTTACGTCCGAGATGTCCGAAATAAATAAAAACGGTTTAACCATCAATAAAAAAAAATTGGTTTGGAAATAAGAGCCATCGTTTGCGATGCTCCTGCTCGATCATTTATTACTGGCACGCCTGGACATACGTCTAGCCATGGCTGTAGCATATGCACTCAAGTGGGACAAAAAGTAGATTCTGTATTGACATTTAGTACTGAACGCGGTGAATTGATTACAGATGAAAACTTCCGTGACAGGACATACCGTCACCATCATAAAGTAGAATATTTAACTTTATTTTTTCCGCTTTAGAAAAACTTGGGGTTCTAATGGTGACTCAAGTCCCTCTGGATTGCATGCACCTTATTGAATTGGGTGTCATGAGAAAATTTTTAAAAAGACTAGTTGAAAATAAAATAACAAAAGATTATAGAGTTCCCAAACCAAATAAACTACAAATATCCGAATGTTTGAAATCGATGAGCAGCTGCGTCCCAAAAGAGTTTGCTCGAAAGCCGAGAACATTGGATGAACTGCCGCATTGGAAGGCCACTGAATTCAGGCAATTTTTATTATACACTGGCATTGTAGCTCTTAAAGATACAATTAATGATGACCAGTATTACCTATTTCTTTTATTGCACTGTGCTTACAGGCTGCTGTCCTCTCACTTACAACGAGAGTCAAACATAAATAATGCCCAACTTATGTTGGATTTGTTCGTAAAGAATTTTCCCATTATTTATGGAGAAAGTAGTGTTTCTTACAATGTTCATGGCTTACTTCATGTAAAAGAGACGATTAAGCAAATCGGAGATCCGGTTCAGGCTCTTCTTACTCCTTCGAGAACTATTTACAAACTCTTAAGAGGTTTTTCCGGAAGCCTTCGCAAATTAACAACAAATTTATAGAAAGATTGTTGAGGATAGTCACATTCGGGTGGAAGATGACTGTATTAAGTTAGTAGGTAGAGTTTTGAAATTGAAGGGATGTACGCTTAGGAATAAAAGGCCAAATAGTTGTTGTTATGTAGGCGAACACATCCCAATCGAGGTAGATTCGTTTGAAGAGGATAAGGAAGGCATTTTTATAATTGGTAGGAGATTTTTAGACATTCGTAGCTTTTTTGGTGCGCCTGTATCCTCTTTATCTCTAGGTATTTGCTTAGCGGGAATATGGCACTCGATTTAAAAGATTTAGTGTTACAGAGATGGTTAGAAAAGCGGTAGCGATGCCATATAGGGGCGAATTAGTGTTAGTTGCTTTTTTTTCATTTTTCGTAGGGACATCATTCTCCCTTTGTTCATTTTATTTTGCATTTTTTTCGGAGGTGTTTAGTCCGTAGGCGTATTTTTCAATACGAATCGGGCATACCTTAAACGACGGCGCTTAAGGTATCTTTAAAGATTCACCTGCCATGGTTCGATGACCAAAAACAAAAAAAAAACGTATTTTATTGAAATTAAAAATAAAACTCATTTAAAACAATTATGTATTTAATAAGGCATTTAGGAAGATGGCAACTCCCAATAAAATTCAGAAGCCTATTTTCTCCTTGGATGGTAAGTAAACAAAATTAAATCTAACTAATTCAATTTTTATATTAATACAATTTGTATTTCTTAGAAGACGACTTTGTGATGGAAACCCCGCAAAACAGAAAACCCACCAAAGAACCAAATTGAAGAGCTCAAGGTCTGGGTACGAGATTTGCAAGGAAAAGTAGAAGCCAATACAAAGACTCTTGAAGCTAATACGAACCAGTTAGCGGAGTGCACCCAGCAGATTGCAAAGCTGACGGCAATGCTGCAGGTTTTCCTTAAGGGAAAGGCTAAGGATGCCGAGGTACCCGATTCCTTTCCGATTGAAGTGAAGAGGAGCTGGTGGCGTTAGACGTTAAAACATGCTCGTCTACTAAGACCGCCTATGTAAGTAAAATATTTATGAAGAAGATGAGTGTGCAATTAATTCTGTGTTTTTTCTACAGATTGAGACTATCACCGCCATTCTTCGGCGAAATAATTTGCCTAAGTCGATTAAAGGAGTTTTGGCAGAGCACCTTCTTTGCGACTTCAATATAGACGGTTTAAATGGAAAAAAGGCCCTTAAGGCCTTTCCAGGATTTTTTTTCCGTTATAGTCGGTATGTATAATTGAGCAAAATGTATCAGATTATTTATTTTATTCTAATATACATATCTGTTTTGTTTACAGACAGCATATCTGCGTTGGGAGGCCAGCTGCCGGCGGAAAAGGCCCTTGCGCACGCCTTATCTTGCGCAAAAAACAACGCAAACAAAAAAAAAACAAAAATAAATGTTAAAACACTCATTTTAATAAATGTTTATAAATTGAATTTCTGATGTTTTTATACCCTTGCAGACTTGGTCCTCAAGAACTAGTGGGATGGTTCGAAGGGAGGCTTAGCTGAGGCCACCAGGCGGGTCGCAGGTTGCGGATAGCGAACGACCTTCTGGGAAGGTTAGTTGCGAATAAGCGTAAGCAAATAAGCAACCCCGGACAAACAGCGGGTATACCGATGGAGGTATACCGACAAGACGCTTGTTTGGCCGTCTTAACACCGTAGCCTTACACATCCCCTCCCTCACAACTACCTACCTCCATCCTGTCCCCCACATCTCACCTCGGTGCCGGACTAAGGTGTCATTCGACCCGTGCCGATAGTCAGCCTGGCTGGGGGCCCGAGTTAACAAATAGCCCAGTCGCAAACGGAGGGTTCAGGCAAGTGGCGACCGTCTGTCCTAAGTACGCCTTACCCGGGTACGGCGGATCTCTGCCCGGGCGGACCACATACTTCTCCGCAACTCGTGGGACCCCATGAAGAAAAATGAAACAATAAAAATCCCGCAGGATATCCCTGCAACCGGTGTCGCAAGACACTTCTCGCATCTGATAGGCCAACCTCTATCAGACAGCTGAAGAAGCAGGACGCCCTTCCAGCCCTGGGTCAGCCCGGAGGACTGGACGACCCCAACAGGCGTGGCCTGCCAGGGTCAAAGGTAAAGTGGTACCTGAGGTACCTCATGCAGGGCATGACACCGGAGGAGGCCTTGAAGAAGGCAAAGGAGCCGAGGGAGCAGCCGGCATTGGGGACAGCACCGGCTGGCAAACGGCTGAACACCAGCCGCACACCACCAACGGACACCCCCAAAAGGTCTAGGCACGGCCCAGGGGCTAGTGAGACGTCCTCACGGGTCCCTGAGCAAGAGGGGCCTAGCACATCAGCAGCAGCGGCAGAAAAGGCAAAAGTGCATGGCCAGGAAGATACCTTCCCAGCCCCACCAAAACCAGAAGCCGACAACCGCTGGAGGAAGACCCTCTAGCTCGGCACCACCGGTCATCGGACCCCGTCCGACTTACGCGGAGGCTGCCAAGAAAGCCACCCTCATCAGGGTGGCTATACTCCCGGAGGGTTTCCCGGCGGCCAGCCTGACCGCAGAGGAACTATCCGGGCTCCAGGAGTCGGTCATGGACGAGATGCTCACGTCAGCGTGGAGCGGTCCCGTCGTGTTCAGGGGAATCCACTTCAGGGTGGGTTACCTGATTATCGACTGCCTGGATGAAGGCTCAGCTGATTGGCTCAAGATTGCCGTACCTCAGCTGCGGACGTGGAAGGGAGTACCCCTAGAAACCCGCACGGGAGCAGACATCCCGGCAGCGTACAACGCCACGTTGTTCTGCCCGAGGAGCTCCGACCTGACCAATGAGGAAATATTGGCCTTCATTGGTTTCCAAAACCGGGTCGAGACGAACGCCTGGAAGGTCATCTCCAGGAAGAACGACGGAGCTGGTGCACTCCTCGTCGTAGGGATGGACCAGACCGGAAGGGATGAGATAGTGGAGCGTGACCACAAACTCAACTTCCGGTTTGGCCACATCACCGTGAGCGGTCTGAAAAAGACCAAGAGAGCTCCGGAAGAGACGCCCAATGACGGCGCATGCAAGGTTGTCGAGGATACCCTCGAACCACTGAATGTGGGGCCGAAGCTACAGAGTGGTGAGCAGGATGAACAATCCATCACCAGCATGGACATTGGGGACGACCAAGGGGATGGACACCCTATGTCATCCCAAGAGCTGGCCCAGGAGGTCCTCCTGGACGAAAGCTGCGAAGAAGCCGAGGTTACCGTGATAGACGGTGGTGGAGAGACTTGCTCTCTCTCTTCACCAGACCTCACGGAGCATCAAACCTCGGAGTGATGGCTGCAACAAGCAGCACTCGGCTAGCCCAGGTAAACATCCATCGGGCCAAAGCAGCATCTGCTGTCTTGGCCAGGAAGTTCACCTCCCAACACCTCGGGCTAGCCCTTGTACAGGAGCCATGGTGGCACCATGGCATAAAAGGCCTGTACACGAAGGACACTAAGGTAATATTTTTGCCGGGGAGGAGGCCTGTCCACCGCCAGGAATACCCGGGCTAGTGGACCACTGCCGGACGAACAAGATCCCCCTCATCATAGGATGTGATGCCAACGCACATCACGTGATCTGGGGTAGCACGGATGTCAACAACAGAGGTGAGCAATTACTAGAATTTATTTTAAACAATAACCTAGAGATCTGTAATGTCGGCGCCAGGCCGACATTTGTTACTAGGGTACGAGAAGAGGTGCTAGACATAACTCTAGTAACCAATTCTTTTAAACCCCACATTAAGAACTGGCATGCTGTCACCAGAAGAATCAATGTCCGACCACAGGACAATTTTGTTTGAAGTAGCCTTCAAAACAAAAAGATGTAACCCTAAAAGAAACCCCAGAAAAACAAACTGGGACAAATTCAGGTCAACTCTAGAGCTCAATCTTTCCAACGAACCGTCAGGATACCCTAGACATTCCTTGGAATTAGACAGAGCGGTAGACAACCTGGGCCACAAGATAGTAAATGCTTTGAAGACAGTTGTCCTCTAGGCAGACAGAGGCGGGAAACAGACGCACCATGGTGAATGCTAGTCTTGAACGACTACGAGTAACCACTCGGAAGCTCTTCAACAAACCAAAAACTGATAGAAACTGGGAACTATACAGGCAAAGCCTGACGCTCTACAACAAAGAGATCAGGAAGGCCAAACGGAAAAACTTTAGGAACTTCTGTGAGGCAATAAGTAACGTCAACGAGGGCGCGAGACTGCAAAAAGCAATGGCTAAAAGTGCAGCGGATAGTAATTTAGCCCTGAGGAAAGGGAATAACACCTTCACCTCCACGGATCGGGAGAAATTAGAATTGCTATTTGACACGCATTTCCCGGGGAATTCTCCCACTATGGGAAACGCAAGGCGTGATCAACATAGAACCCCTAGGACAGTAGCCAGTGACTGGGCAGCAGCCAAATCTATAGTTACGCCCGAGAAACTCAAATGGGCTATTGGAACCTTCCAACCATTTAAATCACCGGGATTAGACATGATCTCTCCAGCTTTCTTACAGCAGGGGCAGGAACTACTCCTAACCCGCCTAAGAAGACTAATGGTGAGCAGCCTAGCCCTCGGGTATATCCCAATGGCATGGTGCAGCGCTAGGGTGGTCTTCATCCCCAAGATCGGGAAGAAAGACATCACCAGCCCAAAGTCCTTCAGACCTATCAGCTTAACTTCGTTTTGTTATAAAACGCTGGAAAAACTGGTAGACTACAACATCAGAAGAACAGCTCTCAGAGACTGTCCGCTGCAAAACACACAGCATGCATATAGAGCAGGCCGTTCAACAGACACTGCACTTTATCAACTATGTCGCACCCTAGAAGGGGCAATTGACAGCAAAGAAATAGCTATCTGTGCCTTTCTAGACATAGAGGGAGCCTTCGACAACACATCACATGATGCAGTTCGAGCTGCCCTGTCCAGAAGGAACATAGACACTACTACGGGCAAATGGATTGGCAACCTACTTGAATCCAGGCAAGCAACATGTACACTTGGTTCGGAAAGAGTGACAATTGCTACCAGCAAAGGCTGCCCGCAAGGAGGAGTACTGTCCCCTCTGCTATGGAGTCTGCTAGTAGATGACTTCTCAGCAAACTTGCTGGAAAAGGAATCCAATGTCAGGGATACGCCGATGACATCGTGATAATCGCCAGAGGCAAATTTGAAGCGACACTCTGCGACATCGTCCAACTCGGACTAAGGACAACGCTGGACTGGTGCAGGGAGGTTGGACTCAACTTAAATCCTGCTAAGACAGTCATCGTTCCTTTCACAAGGAAGTACAAACTACAGAGAATGAGACAAATCTCACTGCTAGGAACTCCTATAGAAACTAGCCGAGAGGTTAAATATCTAGGAATCACTTTAGATAGTAAACTGACTTTCGCTTCCCACGTCCAAAAGACATTGGAAAAGTTTTACAGAGCACTCTATACCTGTCGGAAAATTGCTGGGAAATCCTGGGGAACCATGCCTCAGATAATACGATTGCTATACTTAATGATCGTGAGACCAATCCTCACTTACGGAGCACTTGCATGTGGCAAACGAGCTAAGCTCATCAGCATTCAAAACCAGCTAGGAAAACTACAAAGACTTGCCTGCGTATGCATGACAGAAGCAATGAGGACCTGTCCTACAACTGCCTTAGAAGTTTTGATGGAGCTAACACCACTCCACTATGTGATTGATATCCAACGCAAAGCTACACTCCTGAGAATAAGCACTGAGGGCACAGGTAGTGGTTGCATTCTAAATAACAGGGATGCGACTAATCTGTTAGGTGAGGTGCCCCTAATACTCCACCCTAGGGATGAAATGACAGCCGAACTAATCTTCGAGCAGAACTTCACAGCACACCTAGGCAATAGGAAAGATTGGACCACACTGTCTGAAGTGCTCCCGATGGCTAAACACACCATTGCATGGTACACAGATGGATCCCTGACACAACAAGGCACGGGCCTTGGAGTGGTAGGGCCTCGCATAAAATACCACGAATCCTTGGCCAATACACCAGCATATTCCAGGCTGAGGTATGTGCCATTGGACGTTGTGCGGAGCTCAACATACAGCGTGGATATAAGGAAAAGGACATATCGATCCTTTCGGACAGCCGAGCAGCAATTACTGCTTTACATAGCAACAAAATCACCTCGAAGCTAGTCCTAGAGGTGAAGAGTAAGCTAAATATACTGGACAGCCGAAACAGGCTGGCCCTCAGATGGATTCCGGGACATAAGGATATATCCGGAAATGAACTTGCCGATAAAATGGCAAAACTAGGAGCCGAACAGCCCCTGGTAGGCCCAGAGCCCTACTGTGGCATAGGGAGGCACACTATAAAAGAATACCTTAGGAAAGTGGAAGGCGCCATGAGACAAGAACACTGGAGAAATACCCCAGGCCTAAGGCAAGCCAAAACTCAAATAAATAACTATAACAAGAAGAGGTTCAAGGAACTTATTCAACTGGGGAAAAATTCACTTAGGATCGTTACCAGATTACTAACCGGGCACTGTAGACTGAAAAGTCACCTAGGTAAGATGGGAATAACCAGCAGTAGAACTTGCAGATTCTGCGACATAGAGGACGAAACCTCTAGACACATCATTGCAGACTGTCCGGCGTTAGCAAGTATAAATTTTTCTATAAGTTCTTCGACATATAGTAATGGATAAACATTTCAGAATTACGGTTAAAATTTCATCAAAATAGGACGACTATATCATATAGCTCCCATAGAAATAATAAATTATATAAAATAACTACCTAATAATTGAGCTGCAAATCATCATTGCTTCAATGTTTTTAGACATATACGAAAGTAAATCATAATTTTAATGTTTTCAAAAATATTTAATTCTTGCAATAGCTGCAAGGGTATATAAACTTCGGCTTGCCGAAGTTTGCTTCCTTTCTTGTTTTACTATGATTTCCGTAAAGATTCCTGAGGGATTCCTTGACTTTTCCCCAGGAATTCCTGAAGATTTTCCTTAGGAAATCAGTAAGGAATTCCCAGGAATTCCCAAAAAATTTCACGGGGATTTTCATTAAGATTTCCGGAGGAATTCATTGCAATTTTCCCCAGAAATTCCTGGGGACTTTTTAGTATTTTCCCCAGGAATTCCTTGCGAATTTGCCTACTGAGTAAGTTCCATATTCCTGAGAGATTCCGGGGGGAATTCGATCAAAATGTCCCACGGATTTATTTCAAAATTCCTCAGGAATTACCGAGGAATTCCCGAGCAATTCATTCTGGATTCCTCCCAATCTTCGAATTACTCGCCGGGAAGGCATGCTTCATACAAATTCCTTTCCGTTTTGTATGAAGAATTCACCGGGATTCCTAAGGAATTCTTGGCGGCGCCCGGGGGATTACTTAGGGAATCTTTAGGGATTGGAACTGCAGGGTAGTGATTGAGCTCTATTTTAAAACTGTTAGTTTGAATCAATCCGATTGCTATATAAAGGGAAGTGTTCAGACAGTTCTGTACTCAGTTGATTAAAAAATCTCATCTTACCATGAACACCGTAGTTCGAAGTTCAAGCGTAATAGTTGATTTCCAATATTTACTTGGAAACAACAAACAAATTTTGTAAAGGAACTTGCATTCATGCAAGCCGGAACAGTGATTCCTAATTTTTTTCATTTCCAACCACCATTTAATATAAAGGAATTGGATAATGAAACAATTAAACAGCAACACTTAAATCGACAGAATATTAATGGATTGGATTGGTCAGCTGGAGATGTACCATATACCTGTTTAGAAGAAATACTCACTCCCCTAAATAAGTATAGTTCAGTTATTGTCCGTGGTGAAATTAAAAAACATTTTCTATCTAAGTATTTATCAACTAAAATTGTTGATATTGATATTGGAACATGCTTAACTCAACTACCGAATTTTTTCACCAATTGTAAAATTCACAAGAAAAAGTTAGCACTTCGATGTTCGGATGTTTGGGAATGACCCCCGCAAAAAGGGTTATACTCAACTCATTTATTGTAATTATTGTGGATCTGATTCTCATTTCGAAAAGAACTGCGCTAAAAACATGATCAGAAAAAATCTAAATAAACACATATTGTAATTCGAGGATAATTTTTATGAAAATGAAAATGTTCACTCAATTTATACATCCCTTCACAATGTTAATTTGTGGACCTTCAGGATCTGGAAAAACAACCTTTTTAGAAAATCATATAAACAAAAATAATTATTTGCTAAATGTTTCAGTAGATTGAATTATTTGGTGTTAATGAGAGGAGACCTAATTTTAATAACGTAGAATATCATAAAGGAGTTCCCGAAAAAATTGAAAATGAGAATAAGGAACCTGTTCTTTTAATATTAGATGACTTGATAATGGGGGCATTTAATAAAAGTGTATTTGAACTGTTTACGAAAGGATCACATCATAGAAATTTATCAGTAGTAATCGTAACTCAAAATATATTTTATAAATCATCGCATACAAGAGATATTTCACTAAACACAAAATACATCGTTGTTTTTAAAAATCCTCGTGATAAACTTCAATTTCAATGTTTAGCCAGACAAATTTATCCAGAAAACCCGTCTGAACTTTTCAGAATATATAAAGAAGTAACAGAGCAACCTCATGGATGTTTACTAATTGATCTCACCCAAGGAATCAACGATCTCTTAAGATTTAGAACTGACATTTTTAATTTAGAATTTACAGTGTGTTATTCAGATGAAAATGGTTTACAAAAAGAACCTAAATCGCTTGAAAGCGAACAAACATTTATTGTATGTACTCAAAAAGGCTAACAACAAACTACGTAAGGCAATTATAAGTAATAGTGATAGTGAGTTGGTAAAAACATTAGTAGAGATCGTATTAAACACATTACACGGAAATCATAAGCTTACGAAAAACCATTTAACTGCACTCAAAAAGTATAAAAAAGTATTACGATATTTATCCTGTCCAAAGCGTTCTTTAAATTCCAAGAGAAAAGTACTAATTCAAAACAGGTGATTTCTTACCAATTCTAATATATTCATTGCTTTCTGGAATTTTTGGAAAAATTTTGAATCATGTTTAAAAATAAACATAATTTAAACAATGTAGTTTTAATGAACCCATCACTTATCAGAAATTGGTTAACGATAATAGAGGTAATGAATTAATAAGTTTAAAATTTTTACCAATTTTAAACGATCAGCGAATAAGTGATTTCGATAAATGGATACAAATTCGCCAAGAATTGTACTTATCACTAAAATAAAAAACGAAATAAATCATGGCATGGACAAAATGATCAAAAAACACCTCATACATTAACTAGAACTAATGAATCTCAAAAAATTTATTGGATTGATGAAAAATCTGATTCTTCTGGGACAAATTTTAAATTTGATGAATCACTTTAAAAAAAGGTTGAACTTCCTGACTTACCATCTGTAAGCGATGATGAGGATTTTAAGTCGAAAAAAAAAATACTTTATTGGATAACAAACGAAAAATAAGTGAAACTTTTTTTTTAGATACTAATGAAAATATTAAGAGACAAAAGTGAAGCTTAATGAAAAGCAACGCAAATTAAGAGTAAGTTAAAAAAATATAAAGCGGGAACATCTCCATTTCAAAATCTAAAATATGTAACATGACGTGAAAAATTAAGTAGATCGGTTAGAACTAGAAATCCAGTACAAATAGGAAAAGACAATCTAAATTGGACTTCATACCAATAATTGCCATATTTAATTCTAAAAATGGGTTATTTTCATGTGTTTTTATCACCTTACTCAGTAATGATTCACTAAATGTATTTCCTGATAATGTTAAATGTGCATTTACTAATATTGTAAATGTTCCTAAAGATATAAATGATAATTGGGATGTTGGAATTACAGACATTTATCTAAATAATTATATCAAACATGCATCAGATAAAGAAATAAATACTTCTAAAGATATAGAAAACCCCGAAACAGAATTTATAAGTTTAGTAAATGCTGAAACATTTAGGGATACTAATTTACCCGTTGAATTTTTATTTACACCGATATAATCAAACCGAGAATTGTTGTTAGTAAAAGACACCGTTGTCTTTGTGTTTTACATTATAATGGAAAAGAAAAAATATTCAATTCAAAAATATTGAATATTACCCGTTAGACCGGTTTGGGGGTACCTTTCTCCACATAGGTCGATTTGAGAATTAATCCTTTTTGGATTACTCTCAAGAGCAGAATTTGCACCATTTCTACTTCGCTTAATTCCAGCACTCGAAGTAGATGGTTGCTGGTCAATAATATAATATTCGTTTATCTATCTTTTTGTGTATTTAGAACGGGCTTGCATTAGCGCATTGAAAGCATTTTTTGGTCCGAGACACTTTTATAATGCTCACCAAATTTTTCTACATCAATTGAACATAAATCAGAATTAATCTTATTTTTTGTTGCCATAGCATTACGAGGTTTTGAGCACTCCTCGTAATGAACTTCGAACTCCGACAGATTAATTTTGTTATTACAAATATCGCACTGAACTAAAGCCATTGCTTAATATTTTTTGTTTATACTTCGTTATTAAACGCACAAAAATTAAAAACGAAAATAGAGTTTTTAAGCAGAACGCAGAAAACCGACGACGTGTATTCGTTCCTTAGATCCAAAGAACTAATTTTTACCTAGTTGATATAATTGAACGAAGACTCTTATTAAACTATATCTGTTGGGGAATAGGGTAGGGGAGAGTTGTATACATTCAATAAACATATAGGATTGTGGGTGCGTGTGTGTGTGTGAGGGTGGAAAATATGTCAAACAATTGTGATGGCGACTGAATAGTTGTGTGTATGTAGATGCGTTCTGTTTACTTGGGTGGCTTCAACCCAAATATTCTATAGAGTATGTGGCGGTGGAGCTCATTTACAATCAGTAGTTCCACGAATTAATACAACTACAGCTTTAAGTAGCTACAACCAATGAATTCGGCCTCTAATTTTATTGGCATCAGTCATGCCATGGGTTTCACCGAAATGTTCAGTGTGTATGGTTCTGTATCCCAAGATTTCGGTCACCAAAAACACACGTACTTTTTGCTATACCTAAAAAATAGCCTTTGCATACACAGAGATAGGATAACGGAATTTCTTATTTAAACTAGAAACTATCCTGACGGCTGTGTGGAAGAGAAAGAGAGAAAGTCTCTCTTAATTATTTTGATAACATGTATATTAATTATTTCAAATCAAGGCGCCTTAAATTAAAAGACCGTAATAATATATTTATTAATTATATAATATAATTATATATTATAATTATATACTATTCTTAAACAATTTAAATCTGTTTAAATAAAAATTTAAAATATATATTATTCATATAAAAATTAACTGACAATTTTAAATTTGTATCATGTTCTTACAAAGTCAAAATTATTAAGAAAAAATGTAGTTTGTTATTTATCATATTTTTAAATCAACTACCGCGCCCAACCGGTTCATATACAGCGCCTGCGCTACCGGATTAAATGTCATGCAATGTAAATCAAAAATTTTAGGCTGTTACTTAACATATTTTAATATCAGCTCCTGATCTCAACAGAGTCAAAAACAACTCCAGCGGTTAACCTGTTCAAACGACTATTTAACATTCCAGAATTTTGTATTAGTTCACTTTTTTTCCGCCAGGGGGCGACAATGAGAGTAAGGATATATGAATAACAGTTTTCAAACGGCGCTTTGGCCGTTTGGCGGGTTGCATATATCCTTACTCTCATTGTTGCCCTTAGTTATCGGTTAGTGTATCATTCTCCGTTAGCATTTGCCTAGGAAGAGCCGCTAGCCGCGTACACATACACACGCACACCGACAGCGCATCCGCTATTTTGAGTTACGCTTGAGCTTGAGCATTAGCTCCCCTACAGTGGGTGCGTTCGGTATATTACTGTTGCAGGGTTTATATAAAAAAATGTAAAAACCCTATTTAAATATGTTTTGCTGTACTTCTCTCGGAACTTAGCTCCCATTCAATGCGTGCGATCGGTATTTTACTCGTTGTTTTCTTTTTTTTTAAATTATTTAACAAATAAATAATATTAATAAAAATAAATATGTAAACCTCTTCGATACCAACAAAAAATAAATACAAATAAACGCAATGGCAACCAAGGATATCAAAGAGCTTAAACACCAACGAGATGTGTGCATCAAAAGTATTAACCGAACGTATCGCCATTCAAAATAAGCTAAATTATCTATGAATCCGGTTGAGTCGCCTGTCTCAAATGCCGCCTGCGCTCTTCCAACTTTTAGCGGAAAACATTCCGAATTTAAAAAATGTATAAGCCTTTTCGAAACTTTCGTTGCAAAAAGACGACACTTTTCACTATATTGAAAAATTCAATCATTTAATTTCGTGTTTAGCTGGAGACGCTTTAGGAACAGTTAGGGCCTTTCAAGTCGCTGCGCAAAATTATCCCAAAGCTCTTGCTAGCCTGAAGCGGGTGTACGATAATGATTGTCTTGTTTTTTTTGACAACATATCGACACTGTTTAATTTATAAAAATTTCCCAGCCTTCAGCTACAGCCTTGAAAACCCTCATCGACACGGTCACAGCCTTGTATGACTCCTTGCTGTCTATTGGGGATGATATACGCATTACTAATGCTATTTTAATACATCAGGTATTAAGGAAAGGTCGATGCAGGATCTAAAAAATATGGGAAGAACAGTTAGATTATAACTGGTCAGCAGACCCAATCTTACCTTAAGAAGAATGGAAATAGGAGTTATTCGTTTGTCGCTGCCAGGAACGACTCTGTTCAATGCGTGTATTGCAACTCAGCTGAACATCAGATTGGAAACTGCGCTTCCTTCGCAGCGCTAACACTTCAGTGAAGTTCCGATCTCGCTCAAAGAGCACCCTGCACTAGCCCCTGTGCCGTGCCTAGACCTCTTGGGGGTGTCCGTTGGTGGTGTGCGGCTGGTGTTCAGCCGTTTGCCAGCCGGTGCTGTTCCCAATGCCGGCTGCTCCCTCGGCTCCTTTGCCTTCTTCAAGGCCTCCTCCGGTGTCATGCCCTGCATGAGATACGTCAGGTACCACTTTACCTTTGACCCTGGCAGGCCACGCCTGTTGGGGTCGTCCCAGGGCTGGAAGAGCGTCCTGCTTCTTCAGCTATCTGATAGAGGTTGGCCTATCAGACGCGAGAGGTGGGCGTGCTGGCAGGGTAGCTCCTGCTGGCACACCACGCTCCCTGGCTGGGAATGACTGTGGTGCAGGTCTTCTCGCCTGGGCTGCTGGTGAAGTCCTAGGCAAGTGCGCTGCCGCCTGGGTCTGTCGCCTTCGAGGGATCTTTCTTCGAAGTGTCTCGCGACACCGGTTGCAGGGATATCCTGAGGGATTTTTATACTTTTGTTCTGTTTCATGGGGTCCCACGGGTTGCGGAGAAGTATATGGTCCGCCCGGGCAGAGATCCGCCGTAACCGGGTAAGGCGTAGTTAAGACAGACGGTCGCCACTTGCCTGAACCCTCCGTTTGCGACTGCGCTATTTGTTAACTCGGGCCCCCAGCCAAGCTGACTATCGGCACGGGTCGAATGACACCTTAGTCCGGCACCGAGGTGAGATGTGGGGGATAGGATGGAGGTAGGTAGTTGTGAGGGAGAGGGTGTGTAAGGCTACGGTGTTAAGACGGCCAAACAAGCGTCTTGTCGGTATACCACCATCGGTATACCCGCTGTTTGTCCGGGGTTGCTTATTTTCTTGCGCTTAATCGCAACTAACCTTCCCAGAAGGTCGTTCGCTATCCGCAACCTGCGACCCGCCTGGTGGCCTCAGCTAAGCCTCCCTTCGAACCATCCCACTAGTTCTTGAGGACCAAGAGTATATATCTTTACTATAATCACATTATTCCAAAGTGTGTTTCAATTATCTGATTTAGAAGGATCTTACGATAAAAATGTTTAAATAGATTAAACACGATTGTGTTTTGAAATTTCAAAAAAGATGCGTAAAGAAATAAAAAACAATGTACTTGTATATAAGCAATCACTATTATCTAAACGTTAATCATCACCTAATAAAAAATAAAGAAATGAGTAAACAGCAAGTTGTTAATAAAATTCATAATCAAGTTCGAATTTGTACAAAAAGGGATAAATGATACCTGGCAAATTGATTTAGTTGAAATGATTCCTTTTAGTTAAGAAAATGGTGGATATAAGTACCTTTCTCCACATAGGTCGCAGATAAATTCGATTTGAGACTTAATCATTTTTGGGTTTTTCTCAAGAGCAGAGTTTGCATTATTTCTACTTCGCTTTATTCCAGCACTCGAAGTAGACGGTTGCTGGTCAATAATATAATATTCGTTGATATCTATCTTTTTGTGTTTTTAGCACGGGCTTGCATTAGCGCATTGAAAGCATTTTTTGGTCCGAGACACCTTTTATAATGCTCACTAAATTTTTCTACATCAATTGAACATAAATCACAACTAATCTTATTTTTTGTTGCCATAGCATTACGTGGTTTGAGCACTCCTCCTACTGAACTTCGAACTCCAACAAATTAATTTTGTTATTACAAATATCGCACTGAACTAAAGCCATTGCTTAATATTTTTTGTTTATACTTTGTTATTAAACGCACAAAAATTAAAATCGAAAATTGTGTTTTTAAGCAGAACGCAGAAAACCGACGATGTCTATTCGTTCCTTAGATCCAAAGAACTAATTTTTACCTAGTTGATATAATTGAACGAAGACACTTATTAAACTATATCTGTTGGGGAATAGGGTAAGGGAGAGTTGTATGAGTTAACTGTGGCCAGCAAAACCAAAGTTGTTGACCACAGTTTACGTAAACATCGCGCCGGCCAAACTGCTGACACAGCGTCTGGCCGGATGCTCGTGCATAGCCGGCAAGCACTGCCCATTGGAGTGGCCGCTATTAAGTTCAATTATGTAAGCTTTAAGTTTCAGTTTTGATTTGAATCCAATAAAGAGCACATCGCTCATAAAACGAACTCCGGCAACCGCCGTTAAACAATTTATTATTTGAACACTGACTGAGTCTCTAGGCCAGTAGTGAACGGAGGGCAGTTACCCTTCCAGCGTAATCGTCATAACTCTTCAGTGGACGAAAGCTGACCGCCGGCCAACCGGCCACCTACCTACAGGAGATACAAGGAATCACCATCCCCGTATCAACGTGAACCGGACGACCGTCCACCTACCTACAAGGGCTACGCAGAACCACCATCCTCATACCAACGTAAATCGACCAAACCGGCGATCAACAACGGGACTGCAGCGAGGTACCAACTGCAGTAAACCCATAAATAACTTACTGGCGCTCAACTAGTGGTAACAGATTACCCCACCAAAAAAAAAAAAAAAAAAAACTAAAGCTTAGAAATTAAAAGTGACGGCGGCGCGGGAAAAACGTAGCTGCAAAACAGCACAAAATTCACAAAATATGTAAGTGGGCCCTTCGGCCAAAACTTTTATGTCTTCAGTCAAAGTTATCTATATAATTCGGACCACTGTCTCAAGAAAAACAAGCATTTAATTCTGCCCATTTAATTCTTGTAACAACAAAAGAAAAGAGGAAAATCAAATAAATAAATAAACGAGTGCGAAGTGAATTTTTGGAGAATTTCCGTATTTAGAATTTTATAATTTACAATTTGACAGGAGCAGATAAACTAAAAGGAAATACGACCACCAAAGCCTTTCGACTTTGTCTTTGTTCATGCAGCACTTTTGCTTACGTGCACGGATTTCTGTGCAGTTAAATTCGACTTCCCATGAGTGATCCGCTTCTCCAATATAGGAACAGAAAACAATACTCAAGCGACTCAGAGTCCGAGAGTATAGGGCAAGTCCACGCCCCAACCCCAAGACGCAAGCCCCCCGTCCCTCCTACAAACGTCATGGATCCCGAGCAACTTAGGTCCGTTATACAGGCAGCTGTTAATAATGCCCTAACAGAACAGTCCGTTCAGAACCACATAAGAGAGCAACAAATCGAGGAGTTGGCTGGCAGGGTGGCAGCAATAAATACTTCACCAGCAACGGCAGCAGAAATAAAAACATACACGGCTATTCAAATAGATGATAATATACAATGTAGCGAACCTTTAGATGCTGTAAAATGCTTGCCCGAATTTTCGGGTGCACAGGAAACATACGTCTCCTGGCGACAGGCGGCCACGGCCGCTTACCATATTTTTAGACGGTATGATGGTAGCTCGCGCCACTACCAGGCGGTTATCATCATTAGAAGTAAGATTAGGGGCCCTGCCGACGCCGTGTTGTCCTCATTCGGCACAGTACTAAATTTCGACGCGATAATAAGTCGTCTTGACTTCACGTTCAGTGACAAGCGACCAATGCATGTCATTGAACAAGACCTAGGAACCCTAAGACAGGGTAGCATGACCCTTCTACAGTATTACGATGAGGTTGAGAAAAAACTCACCTTATTGACAAATAAAGTCAATATGTCGTATGACACGTCAATGGCAACAATTTTGTGCGCCAAATTCCGCGACGACGCTTTACGCGTGTTCATTTCAGGCCTCAAGCGAAACCTCACGGATGTGCTTTTCTCGGCAAAGCCGAAAGACATGCCATCGTCCTTGGCCCTGGCACAAGAAGTGCCAGCAACTACGTTTGCAAGAAGCCAGGAGGACAAAGATCGTCGGCAAAATCCAAAGCCACAAGATCGTCAACAAGACAAGCCCTTCCCGCAGCCTAATCAACAGTTTGGTGCCGGTAAAAACCCGCACTTTAGCAAACCACATAAGGCCCAAGTGCACTCTGCACCGCAAAATAATACTCCGGAGCCAATGGTTGTTGACGCATCCGTTTCTAGAATTGTACAACCGACCCAAGCACAGGCTTACCAAAACGGGAGGCCGGCTACGTCCGGCCGTTCAGGCCCTATTAAAAGACAAAGAGTTAATCATGTCGCTCAAAGCGGC
Source organism: Drosophila gunungcola (assembly GCF_025200985.1). Lineage (NCBI taxonomy): Eukaryota > Metazoa > Arthropoda > Insecta > Diptera > Drosophilidae > Drosophila > Drosophila gunungcola. The sequence continues at coordinate 28,006 of NW_026453335.1, forward strand.
GAGCAGTTCGACAGAAATTATTCTAGCGCTGGGGCATCGCTTTGCTTAAAATCTGGGAGTCTTAAATGGGGTACGGAAATCGAAGAAAATTTCTTTCCATAACTGTGCTGATGTCAATTTTACTAACGTAGATTGCTCTGATGCACCCCCTGTGATCAAAGATGCCTTTATGAAAATGCTTAAAAGCAGAAAAAGGGCATTTGCAGACCCCAATGAGGCACTACCATATAACACTTCAGTAGTAGCCACAATAAGAACAATGGATGAAGAACCTATTTATGCAAAACTGTATCCGTACCCCATGGGGGCGGCCGATTTTGTTAACAAGGAAATCCAAAATCTATTGGACAATGGCATAATCCAAAAATCAGTGTCTCCATACAACAACCCAATATGGGTAGTGGACAAGAAGGGCACTGATGAAATGGGCAACAAAAACATGCGACTAGTAATTGACTTTCGCAAGCTAAGTACCCCATGCCAAATATCTCCATGATATTGGGAAACCTAGGCAAGGCCAAATATTTTACAACTTTGGACCCTAAGTCAGGATACCACCAGATCATACTCGCAGAGCGTGATCGCGAAAAAACTTCCTTTTCGGTAAACGGAGGGAAATATGAATTTCGCAGACTCCCTTTTGGTCTGAAAAATGCTGCCAGCATTTTTCAAAGGACAATCGACGACATTTTGCGAGAGCAAATCGGCAAATTTTGTCACGTGTACGTGGATGATGTGATTATTTTTTCTGAAAATGAAGAATAACATGTCACACACGTAGATTGGGTTCTAAAGAACCTCTACGAAGCAAACATGAGGGTGTCTGTAGAAAAATCACGCTTCTTTAAAAAGAGCGTAAGCTTTTTGGGATTCATAGTCACCAGCAATGGTGCCACAACTGACCCAGAGAAGGTCAAAGCCATTAAAGACTTCCCGGAACCAAAATCCGTGTTTGAAGTCAGATCATTCCTTGGCCTGGTGAGCTACTACAGATGTTTCATAAAGGACTTTGCAGCAATAGCAAGATCCATTTCGGAAATCTTGAAAGGGGAAAACGGAACGGTTAGTAGACATAGGTCACGGAACATTTCGGTCCAGTTCTCTGAGGCGCAGCAACAAGCGTTTCAGAAGCTGCGAAATATCTTGGCATCTGAAGACGTCATGCTAAGATACCCCGACTTTTAAAAAGCATTTGATCTAACGACAGATGCATCGGCCTATGGCATTGGCGCAGTATTGTCCCAAGAGGGTCGTCCTATAACAATGATCTCAAGGACATTGAAAGACAGGGAAAGAAATTATGCTACAAATGAAAGGGAATTGTTAGCTATTATTTGGGCATTAGCCAAATTACGGCACTATCTGTACGCAGTAAAAGACATAAATATCTTTACTGATCATCAGCCCTTGACCTTTGCGGTCTCGGAGTCAAATCCGAACGCTAAAATCAAGAGATGGAAAGCGCGCATCGATGAGTCAGGTGCGCGTATTTTTTATAAGCCTGGCAAAGAGAACTTGGTCGCGGACGCGCTGTCCAGACAACAACTCAATACCATGGATGAGCAGGAAGCTGAATCATGCATAGCCACGATACACAGCGAACTCTCCCTGACCCACACCATTGATTCTACGGACAAACCACTGAATTGCTTCCAGAACCAATTGGTTCTCGAAGAGGCGCGCTCCCCATTGAACGCAGCTTCATACTGTTTGGGAACACAAGGCGTCACTTAATTAGCTTCTCTTGCAAAGAATCATTGCTCAGAGAAATCGCAGATATTATCGTTCCTAATGGCGTAAACGCCATCCATTGTGACCTACACACGTTGGCCATGATACAGGACCAGCGGGTTCGACAATTTCCAGCAACAAAATTCTGGCACTGCAAAAACCAAGTAACAGACATTTTTGCAGTTGATGAGAGGCGAGAAATTATCACAGCTGAGCATAATAGGGCCCATAGATCGGCCCAGGAAAATGTGAAGCAAGTGCTCTCCGAGTACTACTTTCCGAAGATGGCAAAATTGGCCAGCGAAATCGTCTCAAACTGTAAGACATGCGCGAGAGCCAAATACGACAGACATCCAAAAAAACAGGAGCTGGGTGAGACACCAATCCCCTCTCATATAGGAGAAATATTGCACATAGACATATACTCCACCGACAGGAAATATTTTCTCACTTGCATCGACAAATTCTCGAAATTTGCTGTCGTGCAACACGTCCACTCAAGGACCATTGAGGATCTTAAACCAGCTTTACTTCAGCTGATGAATTATTTTCCAAAAGCCAGAGTAATCTATTGCGACAACGAACCGTCGTTGAAGTCGCAGACAATCTCAACCTTGCTCAATAATCATTTTGGCGTTAGCAATGCAAATGCACCGCCTCTACATAGTGTTTCAAACGGGTAGGTAGAGAGGTCATCGACAAAAGACCAGCTGATGTTGTGCAGGCGAACTCGGACGGCTTACAAACAGAAGTCCGGGAAAAGATAAAAAACGCACAGGACGCGCTAAGAAACAGGGAGAACGCGACTCGGCAGAATAGGGTCTTCAAAGTTGGAGAAAAAGTTTTCGTAAAGTCCAACAAAAGGCTAGGAAATAAACTCACACCCTTGTGTGAGGAAAGAGCTGTAGAAGCGGACCTGGGGACCACGGTCCTCATTAAGGGGAGGGTGGTCCACAAGGACAATCTTAAATAACACAATCAGATAATGTCCTTCTTTAACCATTTTTATTACACTTTTAAGCCACTTGGCGCAAATTCATACTAGCCATTGCCACCGGCATGCCTTTTAGTTTAAGTTTATTTTATTGGTGGTGGGATACCTCTCGATAAACAAAAAATAGCTAAAGTTCAATTCCGCAGGTTCGGACTCATACCTTATTTTTTCCTATCCTTGGCGTCGGCTCACATAACTGATTATTCCCAGGCCAAGTATATCCCCATCGTTGACGGCCAAATACTAGTGTGGGAAGAGTTCGCGTTTGTCACTCACACAGCGAACCTCTCGGAGTATGCGCGCGTGGTGGAAGAAACAGACAACATGATAAACATGTTTCCACTATCCCACATGCAAAAGCTTCTAAGCGTAGATACCGCCCACCTCCAGGACTTGTTGGAGTCGTTGGGCGTTCATCATCGAGTAGCTAGGAGTCTAGATTTCTTAGGGTCAGCGCTAAAGGTCGTAGCAGGGACACCAGATGCAGGTGATTTAGAGAAAATCAGATTCACCGAAATGAATCAAGCAATAGGCAAATTCAAATAAACAATAAAATTCAAAATCAAATTAATCAGCTAACATCGACCGTGAATCAAATTCTGAGATCCGCAAAAAATTCACAAGTAGACACTGGACACCTATATGAGACACTACTTGCAAGAAACAGAATGTTGATGATGGAATTACAGAATTTAATGCTTGCAATAACCCTTGCCAAAATTAATATTGTTAGTCCGAACATTTTAGACCATGAAGACTTAAAATCAGTTTGGCTTGAGGAACCCACCAACACTCCCATAGGGGATCTTTTGTCTGTTTCGTCCGTGAAGGTTCTGCAGTCCGTTAACGTTTTACATTTTATCATAAAATTTCCCAAAGTAAAATTAGCATGCAAGAAGATAACTATTTTTCCAGTCGCTCACAGTGAGACAATGCTGCAGATAACAGAAAACATTATAGCGGAATGCGGCGGAGAAATTTACGCCATTAAAAACTGCTCCGTGTCACCGGGAGCCACCTTCTGCCGTTTGGCAGAGAGTTCATGCGCCAAAGAACTGCATGCTGGTGGGATGGCGTATTGCCGAACACAACAGAGCGACCTGCACCCAATCACATACGTGGACGAAGGGATCGTAATCATCAACGACAGGTCTGCCAATGTTCGAGTGGACAATGGGACAGAAGTTTGGATACATGGCACTCACCTTATCACCTTCGATAAACAAGCCATAATAAATGAAACCCTCTTCATCAATCACGCTAACGCCCAGAAGCGAACTCCAGGGGCAGCCAGCTCCCCCCTGTTGAACATCACTGCCAACCAAGATGTTCTCAGCCTCCCGTACCTTCACCGATTGAGTGAACAAAACTTGGAGTTTATCAAGTAGTTCCGAGACGAAATTGACGACAATCAAATGTATCTCGCAGCAATTATTGTAGGAACAATATGCTGTGCACTCATCTGCATTGGTCTTACTTATCAGCGACTTAGTAAGGCAAAAAGATCTGCCATCCAAATAAAAGAAGTGATTGCAGATTTAGGAACGACCGAGGGCGGCCTTAACTTAAAAGGGGGAGTAGTTAACTGTGGCCAGCAAAACCAAAGTTGTTGACCACAGTTTACGTAAACATCGCGCCGCCCAAACTGCTGACACAGCGTCTGGCCGGATGCTCGTGCATAGCCGGCAAGCACTGCCCATTGGAGTGGCCGCTATGAAGTTCAATTATGTTAGCTTTAAGTTTCAGTTTTGATTTGAATCCAATAAAGAGCACATCGCTCATAAAACGAACTCCTGCAACCGCCGTTAAACAATTTATTATTTGAACACTGACTGAGTCTCTAGGCCAGTAGTGAACGGAGGGCAGTTACCCTTCCAGCGTAATCGTCATAACTCTTCAGTGGACGAAAGCTGACCGCCGGCCAACCGGCCACCTACCTACAGGAGATACAAGGAATCACCATCCCCGTATCAACGTGAACCGGACGACCGTCCACCTACCTACAAGGGCTACGCAGAACCACCATCCTCATACCAACGTAAATCGACCAAACCGGCGATCAACAACGGGACTGCAGCGAGGTACCAACTGCAGTAAACCCATAAATAACTTACTTATACATTCAATAAACATATAGGATTGTGGGTGCGTGTGTGTGTGTGTGAGGGTGGAAAATATCTAGAAGTCAAACAATTGTCATGGCGACTGAATAGTTGTGTGTATGTAGATGCGTTCTGTTTACTTGGGTGGCTTCAACCCAAATATTCTATAGAGTATGTGGCGGTGGAGCTCATTTACAATCAGTAGTTCCACGAATTAATACAACTACAGCTTTAAGTAGCTACAACCAATGAATTCGGCCTCTAATTTTATTGGGGTTAAAAAGGGATTCAGTCATGCCATGGGTTTCACCGAAATGTTCAGTGTGTATGGTTCTGTATCCCAAGATTTCGGTCACCAAAAACACACGTAATTTTTCCTATACCTAAAAAAAAGCCTCTGCATACACAGAGATAGGATAACGGAATTTCATATTTAAACTAGAAACTATCCTGACGGCTGTGTGGAAGAGAAAGAGAGAAAGTCTCTCTTAATTATTTTGATAACATGTATATTAATTATTTCAAATCAAGGCGCCTTAAATTAAAAGACCGTAATTATATATTATTATATTTATATAATAATAATATATTATTCTTAAACAATTTAAATCTGTTTAAATAAAAATTTAAAATATATATTATTCATATGATGAATATGAAGTTATGAAGCCACCCAAATTAACTGACAATTTTAAATTTTTATCATGTTCTTACAAAGTCAAAATTATTAAGAAAAAATGTAGTTTCTTATTTATCATATTTTTAAATCAACTACCGCGCCCAACCGGTTCATATACAGCGCCTGCGCTACCGGATTAAATGTCATGCAATGTAAAACAAAAATTTTAGGCTGTTACTTAACATTTTTTAATATCAGCTCCTGATCTCAACAGAGTCAAAAACAACTCCAGCGGTTAACCTGTTCAAACGACTATTTAACATTCCAGAATTTTGTATTAGTTCACTTTTTTCCGCCAGGGGGCGACAATGAGAGTAAGGATATATGAAATAACAGTTTTCAAAGGGATCCTTTCAAATTGATCTCCATATAGTCAAGACGAAAACCAAAATAAGTGACTCTTAGATGACGCTTTACGAGCTAAGCCGCGCATACTGAGACATAGATGGCGCTTTGGCCGTTTGGCGGGTTGCATATATTCTTACTCTCATTGTTGCCCTTAGTTATCGGTTAGTGTATCATTCTCCGATAGCATTTGCCTAGGAAGAGCCGCTAGCCGCGTACACATACACACGCACACCGACAGCGCATCCGCTATTTTGAGTTACGCTTGAGCTTGAGCATTAGCTCCCCTACAGTGGGTGCGTTCGGTATATAACTGTTGCAGGGTTCATATAAAAAAATGTAAAAACCCTATTTAAATATGTTTTGCTGTACTTCTCTCTGCACTTAGCTCCCATTCAATGCGCGCGATCGGTATTTTACTCGTTGGTTTTTTTTTTTTAATTATTTAACAAATAAATAATATTTATAAAAATAAATATGTAAAACCTCTTCGATACCAACAAAAAATAAATACAAATAAACGCAATGGCAACCAAGGATATCAAAGAGCTTAAACACCAACGATATGTGTGCATCAAAAGTATTAACCGAACGTATCGCCATTCAATTTATAAGCCTTTTCGAAACTTTCGTTGCAAAAAGACGACACTTTTCACTATATTGAAAAATTCAATCATTTAATTTCGTGTTTAGCTGGAGACGCTTTAGGAACAGTTAGGGCCTTTCAAGTCGCTGCGCAAAATTATCCCAAAGCTCTTGCTAGCTTGTTTTTTTGACAACATATCGACACTGTTTAATTTGTAAAAAATTTCCCAGCCTTCAGCTACAGCCTTGAAAACCCTCATCGACACGGTCACAGCCTTGTATGACTCCTTGCTGTCTATTGGGGATGATATACGCATTACTAATGCTATTTTAATACATCTGGTATTAAGGAAAGGTCGATGCAGGATCTAAAAAATATGGGAAGAACAGTTAGATTATAACTGTTCAGCAGACCCAATCTTACCTTAAGAAGAATGGAAATAGGAGTTATTCGTTTGTCGCTGCCAGGAACGACTCTGTTCAATGCGTGTATTGCAACTCAGCTGAACATCAGATTGGAAACTGCGCTTCCTTCGCAGCGCTAACACTTCAGTGAAGTTCCGATCTCGCTAAAAGAGCACCCTGCACTAGCCCCTGTGCCGTGCATAGACCTCTTGGGAGTGTCCGTTGGTTGTGTGTGGCTGGTGTTCAGCCGTTTGCCAGCCGGTGCTGTCCCCAATGCCGGCTGCTCTCTCGGCTCCTTTGCATTCTTCAAGGCCTCCTCCGGTGTCATGCCCTGCATGAGATCCGTCAGGTACCACTTTACCTTTGACCCTGGCAGGCCACGCCTGTTGGGGTCGTCCAGTCCTCCGGGCTGTCCCAGGGCTGGAAGAGCGTCCTGCTTCTTCAGCTATCTGATAGAGGTTGGCCTATCAGACGCGAGAGGTGGGCGTGCTGGCAGGGTAGCTCCTGCTGGCACACCACGCTCCCTGGCTGGGAATGACTGTGGTGCAGGTCTTCTCGCCTGGGCTGCTGGCAAGTGCGCTGCCGCCTGGGGTCTGTCGCCTTCAAGGGATCTTTCCTCGAAGTGTCTCGCGACACCGGTTGCAGGGATATCTGCGGGATTTTTATACTCCGCCGTACCCGGGTAAGGCGTAGTTAAGACAGACGGTCGCCACTTGCCTGAACCCTCCGTTTGCGACTGCGCTATTTGTTAACTCGGGCCCCCAGCCAGGCTGACTATCGGCACGGGTCGAATGACACCTTAGTCCGGCACCGAGGTGAGATGTGGGGGATAGGATGGAGGTAGGTAGTTGTGAGGGAGGGGGTGTGTAAGGCTACGGTGTTAAGACGGCCAAACAAGCGTCTTGTCGGTATACCACCATCGGTATACCCGCTGTTTGTCCGGGGTTGCTTATTTGCTTGCGCTTAATCGCAACTAACCTTCCCAGAAGGTCGTTCGCTATCCGCAACCTGCGACCCGCCTGGTCGCTAAGCCTCCCTTCGAACCATCCCACTAGTTCTTGAGGACCAAGAGTATATATCTTTACTATAATCACATTATTCCAAAGTGTGTTTCAATTATCTGATTTAGAAGGATCTTACGATAAAAATGTTTAAATAGATTGTGTTTTGAAATTTCAAAAAAGATGCGTAAAGAAATAAAAAACAATGTACTTGTATATAAGCAATCACTATTATCTAAACGATAATCATCACCTAATAAAAAATAAAGAAATGAGTAAACAGCAAGTTGTTAATAAAATTCATAATCAAGTTCGAGTTTGTACAAAAAGGGATAAATGATACCTGGCAAATTGATTTAGTTTAAATGATTCCTTTTAGTTAAGAAAATGGTGGACATAAGTACCTTTCTCCACATAGGCCGCAGATAAATTCGATTTGAGACTTAATCCTTTTTTAATTACTCTCAAGAGCAGAGTTTGCATTATTTCTACTTCGCTTTATTCCAGCACTCGAAGTAGACGGTTGCTGGTCAATAATATAATATTCGTTGATATCTATCTTTTGTGTTTTTAGCACGGGCTTGCATTAGCGCATTGAAAGCATTTTTTGGTCCGAGACACCTTTTATAATGCTCACTAAATATTTCTACATCAATTGAACATAAATCACAACTAATCTTATTTTTTGTTGCCATAGCATTACGTGGTTTGAGCACTCCTCGTACTGAACTTCGAACTCCAACAAATTAATTTTGTTATTACAAATATCGCACTGAACTAAAGCCATTGCTTAATATTTTTTGTTTATACTTTGTTATTAAACGCACAAAAATTAAAATCGAAAATTGAGTTTTTAAGCAGAACGCAGGAAACCGACGATGTCTATTCGTTCCTTAGATCCAAAGAACTAATTTTTACCTAGTTTATATAATTGAACGAAGACTCTTTTTTAACTATCTGTTGGGGAATAGGGTAGGGGAGAGTTGTATACATTTAATAAACATATAGGATTGTGGGTGCGTGTGTGTGTGTGAGGGTGGAAAATATCTAGAAGTACATGATTCTCAAACAATTGTGATGGCGTCTTGATTTGAAATAATTAATATACATGTTATCAAAATAATTTGGTATCTAGTTGGGCTAGTCAAATGTTTCTAAGAGAGACTTTCTCTCTTCCTCTTCCTCTCAGCCGTCAGGATAGTTTCTAGTTGAAATTAGAAATTCCGTTATCCTATCTCTGTGTATACAAAGGCTATTTTTTAGGTACAGGAGAAAGTTCATGTGTTTTTGGTGACCGAAATCTTGGGATACTGAACCATGCACACTGAACATTTCGGTGAAATTCATGGCATGACTGAATCCCTTTTCAACCCCAATAAAATTAGAGGCCGAATGTATTAGTTGTAGTAATTGTAGAAAAAGCACTTTTGGGAAAGTTTCAAGCAGATAGCTTTAAAGCTTAGAGACTAGTTTGCGTAGAAACGGACGGACAGACGGACACGGCTAGATCGACTCTCTTAGTGACAGTTTAGCAATGGTCTGACACGATTATAGAGATCTGCTAAAAGATGAGCTGTTTACAGTTCAAGGCGGGGCAAAATTTTCATCTTAAGGGGAGCTATTTTGAATTGGGCGGTCAATAAAGACATTTTCACAGCGAAACCATGTATTTGAATCGGGACTTGTGGATCTGTGTGAACGAATCGCAATACCTTAATTTTAGGCAGCTGCAGAAGCGTCGTTTTTAACGGTAGCGGCTCCTCCCAATCTAATTTCAGAAGCCACAGTTCCTCCAACAATATCTTCGCCTTTGCGACCAAAGGACACAACAGGCCAAGTGGCTCAATAAGGGACTTAGTTACGTCTGAGTCTGCCATAAGTGGCATTACAGCGCTTTCAGATGCGAATAACACTGGGAGGTTTGAAAACCACTTCGACTCAAAGAATTTGCAGGTCCTCAACGCACCCGGCGCTAGTCAACAAATCGTCAACCTAAAAAAAAATCATATGAATAACCTTTCCGGCTTTTGGATGAGTTGCTTGCGCCATCTCTAGACGCTTTAAACACCGAATCGCCAAAAAAAGGTGCTGGCGAAGTTGCATATGAACCTGTGTTTAACTTAAAGATTTTCAGGGACTCGGAAGGATCTCGTCTGCATACTATTAGCAGTAGTTTGTCTGAACATATTCCCGCGCTTTTCAGAATTTTCCCGTGTTTTTTACAATTTTCCCGTGCTTTCATAATTTTTGCGGGCCTTTCAGCATCAGGCTTATATATTTGTTGCCCTCAGTAATCGGTTAGTGAATCATTCTCCGTTAGCATTTGCCTAGGAAGAGCCGCTAGCCGCGTACACGTACACACGCACACCGACAGCGCATCCGCTATTTCGAGTTGTCATTGGTCGTTTTCGATCTCGATCGCTGCAGCAGTGCAATTTTTGGTCTGCCTAAACGTTTGATAGTTTTTTAGCGCCCCTACAGTGGGTGCGTTCGGTATATTACTGTCGCAGGGTTTATATACAAAATGTAAAAACCCTGTTTAAATATGGAGACGCTTTAGGAACAGTTAGGGCCTTTCAAGTCGCTGGGCAAAATTATCCCAAAGCCCTTGCTAGCCTGAAGCGGGTGTACGAGATTGATTGTCTTGTTTTTTTGACAACAATCGACACTGTTTAATTTATAAAAAATTTCCCAGCCTTCAGCTACAGCCTTGAAAACCCTCATCGACACGGTCACAGCCTTGTATGACTCCTTGCTGTCTATTGGGGATGATATACGCATTACTAATGCTATTTTAATACATCTGGTATTAAGGAAAGGTCGATGCAGGATCTAAAAAATATGGGAAGAACAGTTAGATTATAACTGTTCAGCAGACCCAATCTTACCTTAAGAAGAATGGAAATAGGAGTTATTCGTTTGTCGCTGCCAGGAACGACTCTGTTCAATGCGTGTATTGCAACTCAGCTGAACATCAGATTGGAAACTGCGCTTCCTTCGCAGCGCTAACACTTCAGTGAAGTTCCGATCTCGCTAAAAGAGCACCCTGCACTAGCCCCTGTGCCGTTTCTAGACCTCTTGGGGGTGTCCGTTGGTGGTGTGCGGCTGGTGTTCAGCCGTTTGCCAGCCGGTGCTGTCCCCAATGCCGGCTGCTCTCTCGGCTCCTTTGCCTTCTTCAAGGCCTCCTCCGGTGTCATGCCCTGCATGAGATACGTCAGGTACCACTTTACCTTTGACCCTGGCAGGCCACTCCTGTTGGGGTCGTCCAGTCCTCCGGGCTGTCCCAGGGCTGGAAGAGCGTCCTGCTTCTTCAGCTATCTGATAGAGGTTGGCCTATCAGACGCGAGAGGTGGGCGTGCTGGCAGGGTAGCTCCTGCTGGCACACCACGCTCCCTGGCTGGGAATGACTGTGGTGCAGGTCTTCTCGCCTGGGCTGCTGGCAAGTGCGCTGCCGCCTGGGGTCTGTCGCCTTCAAGGGATCTTTCCTCGAAGTGTCTCGCGACACCGGTTGCAGGGATATCCTGCGGGATTTTTATACTCCGCCGTACCCGGGTAAGGCGTAGTTAAGACAGACGGTCGCCACTTGCGACTGCGCTATTTGTTAACTCGGGCCCCCAGCCAGGCTGACTATCGGTACGGGTCGAATGACACCTTAGTCCGGCACCGAGGTGAGATGTGGGGGATAGGATGGAGGTAGGTAGTTGTGAGGGAGGGGGTGTGTAAGGCTACGGTGTTAAGACGGCCAAACAAGCGTCTTGTCGGTATACCACCATCGGTATACCCGCTGTTTGTCCGGGGTTGCTTATTTGCTTGCGCTTAATCGCAACTAACCTTCCCAGAAGGTCGTTCGCTATCCGCAACCTGCGACCCGCCTGGTCGCTAAGCCTCCCTTCGAACCATCCCACTAGTTCTTGAGGACCAAGAGTATATCTTTACTATAATCACATTATTCCAAAGTGTGTTTCAATTATCTGATTTAGAAGGATCTTACGATAAAAATGTTTAAATAGATTAAACACGATTGTGTTTTGAAATTTCAAAAAAGATGCGTAAAGAAATAAAAAACAATGTACTTGTATATAAGCAATCACTATTATCTAAACGTTAATCATCACCTAATAAAAAATAAAGAAATGAGTAAACAGCAAGTTGTTAATAAAATTCATAATCAAGTTCGAATTTGTACAAAAAGGGATAAATGATACCTGGCAAATTGATTTAGTTGAAATGATTCCTTTTAGTTAAGAAAATGGTGGACATAAGTACCTTTCTCCACATAGGCCGCAGATAAATTCGATTTGAGACTTAATCCTTTTTTAATTACTCTCAAGAGCAGAGTTTGCATTATTTCTACTTCGCTTTATTCCAGCACTCGAAGTAGACGGTTGCTGGTCAATAATATAATATTCGTTGATATCTATCTTTTTGTGTTTTTAGCACGGGCTTGCATTAGCGCATTGAAAGCATTTTTTGGTCCGAGACACCTTTTATAATGCTCACTAAATATTTCTACATCAATTGAACATAAATCACAACTAATCTTATTTTTTGTTGCCATAGCATTACGTGGTTTGAGCACTCCTCGTACTGAACTTCGAACTCCAACAAATTAATTTTGTTATTACAAATATCGCACTGAACTAAAGCCATTGCTTAATATTTTTTGTTTATACTTTGTTATTAAACGCACAAAAATTAAAATCGAAAATTGAGTTTTTAAGCAGAACGCAGGAAACCGACGATGTCTATTCGTTCCTTAGATCCAAAGAACTAATTTTTACCTAGTTTATATAATTGAACGAAGACTCTTTTTTAACTATCTGTTGGGGAATAGGGTAGGGGAGAGTTGTATACATTTAATAAACATATAGGATTGTGGGTGCGTGTGTGTGTGTGAGGGTGGAAAATATCTAGAAGTACATGATTCTCAAACAATTGTGATGGCGTCTTGATTTGAAATAATTAATATACATGTTATCAAAATAATTTGGTATCTAGTTGGGCTAGTCAAATGTTTCTAAGAGAGACTTTCTCTCTTTCTCTTCCTCTCAGCCGTCAGGATAGTTTCTAGTTGAAATTAGAAATTTTTTAGGTACAGGAGAAAGTACATGTGTTTCTGGTGACCGAAATCTTGGGATACTGAACCATGCACACTGAACATTTCGGTGAAATGCATGGCATGACTGAATCCCTTTTCAACCCCAATAAAATTAGAGGCCGAATGCATTAGTTGTAGTAATTGTAGAAAAAGGACTTTTGGGAAAGTTTCAAGCAGATAGCTTTAAAGCTTAGAGACTAGTTTGCGTAGAAACGGACGGACAGACGGACATGGCTAGATCGACTCTCTTAGTGACAGTTTAGCAATGGTCTGACACGATTATAGAGATCTGCTAAAAGATGAGCTGTTTACAGTTCAAGGCGGGGCAAAATTTTCATCTTAAGGGGAGCTATTTTGAATTGGGCGGTCAATAAAGACATTTTCACAGCGAAACCATGTATTTGAATCGGGACTTGTGGATCTGTGTGAACGAATCGCAATACCTTAATTTTAGGCAGCTGCAGAAGCGTCGTTTTTAACGGTAGCGGCTCCTCCCAATCTAATTTCAGAAGCCACAGTTCCTCCAACAATATCTTCGCCTTTGCGACCAAAGGACACAACAGGCCAAGTGGCTGAAAACCACTTCGACTCAAAGAATTTGCAGGTCCTAAACGCACCCGGCGCTAGTCAACAAATCGTCAACCTAAAAAAAAATCATATGAATAACCTTTCCGGCTTTTGGATGAGTTGCTTGCGCCATCTCTAGCCGCTTTAAACACCGAATCGCCAAAAAAGGTGCTGGCGAAGTTGCATATGAACCTGTGTTTAACTTAAAGATTTTCAGGGACTCGGAAGGATCTCGTCTGCATACTATGAGCAGTAGTTTGTCTGAACATATTCCCGCGCTTTTCAGAATTTTCCCGTGTTTTTTACAATTTTCCCGTGCTTTCATAATTTTTGCGGGCCTTTCAGCATCAGGCTTATATATTTGTTGCCCTCAGTAATCGGTTAGTGAATCATTCTCCGTTAGCATTTGCCTAGGAAGAGCCGCTAGCCGCGTACACATACACACGCACACCGACAGCGCATCCGCTATTTCGAGTTGTCATTGGTCGTTTTCGATCTCGATCGCTGCAGCAGTGCAATTTTCGGTCTGCTTAAACGTTTGATAGTTTTTTAGCGCCCCTACAGTGGGTGCGTTCGGTATATTACTGTCGCAGGGTTTATATACAAAAATGTAAAAACCCTGTTTAAATATGGAGACGCTTTAGGAACAATTAGGGCCTTTCAAGTCGCTGGGCAAAATTATCCCAAAGCCCTTGCTAGCCTGAAGCGGGTGTACGATAATGATTGTCTTGTTTTTTTGACAACAATCGACACTGTTTAATTTATTAAAAATTTCCCAGCCTTCAGCTACAGCCTTGAAAACCCTCATCGACACGGTCACAGCCTTGTATGACTCCTTGCTGTCTATTGGGGATGATATACGCATTACTAATGCTATTTTAATACATCTGGTATTAAGGAAAGGTCGATGCAGGATCTAAAAAATATGGGAAGAACAGTTAGATTATAACTGTTCAGCAGACCCAATCTTACCTTAAGAAGAATGGAAATAGGAGTTATTCGTTTGTCGCTGCCAGGAACGACTCTGTTCAATGCGTGTATTGCAACTCAGCTGAACATCAGATTGGAAACTGCGCTTCCTTCGCAGCGCTAACACTTCAGTGAAGTTCCGATCTCGCTAAAAGAGCACCCTGCACTAGCCCCTGTGCCGTGTCTAGACCTCTTGGGGGTGTCCGTTGGTGGTGTGCGGCTGGTGTTCAGCCGTTTGCCAGCCGGTGCTGTCCCCAATGCCGGCTGCTCTCTCGGCTCCTTTGCCTTCTTCAAGGCCTCCTCCGGTGTCATGCCCTGCATGAGATACGTCAGGTACCACTTTACCTTTGACCCTGGCAGGCCACGCCTGTTGGGGTCGTCCAGTCCTCCGGGCTGTCCCAGGGCTGGAAGAGCGTCCTGCTTCTTCAGCTATCTGATAGAGGTTGGCCTATCAGACGCGAGAGGTGGGCGTGCTGGCAGGGTAGCTCCTGCTGGCACACCACGCTCCCTGGCTGGGAATGACTGTGGTGCAGGTCTTCTCGCCTGGGCTGCTGGCAAGTGCGCTGCCGCCTGGGGTCTGTCGCCTTCAAGGGATCTTTCCTCGAAGTGTCTCGCGACACCGGTTGCAGGGATATCCTGCGGGATTTTTATACTCCGCCGTACCCGGGTAAGGCGTAGTTAAGACAGACGGTCGCCACTTGCCTGAACCCTCCGTTTGCGACTGCGCTATTTGTTAACTCGGGCCCCCAGCCAGGCTGACTATCGGCACGGGTCGAATGACACCTTAGTCCGGCACCGAGGTGAGATGTGGGGATAGGATGGAGGTAGGTAGTTGTGAGGGAGGGGGTGTGTAAGGCTACGGTGTTAAGACGGCCAAACAAGCGTCTTGTCGGTATACCACCATCGGTATACCCGCTGTTTGTCCGGGGTTGCTTATTTGCTTGCGCTTAATCGCAACTAACCTTCCCAGAAGGTCGTTCGCTATCCGCAACCTGCGACCCGCCTGGTCGCTAAGCCTCCCTTCGAACCATCCCACTAGTTCTTGAGGACCAAGAGTATATATCTTTACTATAATCACATTATTCCAAAGTGTGTTTCAATTATCTGACTTAGAAGGATCTTACGATAAAAATGTTTAAATAGATTAAACACGATTGTGTTTTGAAATTTCAAAAAAGATGCGTAAAGAAATAAAAAACAATGTACTTGTATATAAGCAATCACTATTATCTAAACGTTAATCATCACCTAATAAAAAATAAAGAAATGAGTAAACAGCAAGTTGTTAATAAAATTCATAATCAAGTTCGAATTTGTACAAAAAGGGATAAATGATACCTGGCAAATTGATTTAGTTGAAATGATTCCTTTTAGTTAAGAAAATGGTGGACATAAGTACCTTTCTCCACATAGGCCGCAGATAAATTCGATTTGAGACTTAATCCTTTTTTAATTACTCTCAAGAGCAGAGTTTGCATTATTTCTACTTCGCTTTATTCCAGCACTCGAAGTAGACGGTTGCTGGTCAATAATATAATATTCGTTGATATCTATCTTTTTGTGTTTTTAGCACGGGCTTGCATTAGCGCATTGAAAGCATTTTTTGGTCCGAGACAACTTTTATAATGCTCACTAAATTTTTCTACATCAATTGAACATAAATCACAACTAATCTTATTTTTTGTTGCCATAGCATTACGTGGTTTGAGCACTCCTCGTACTGAACTTCGAACTCCAACAAATTAATTTTGTTATTACAAATATCGCACTGAACTAAAGCCATTGCTTAATAATTTTTGTTTATACTTTGTTATTAAACGCACAAAAATTAAAATCGAAAAATCGAAAGCAGAACGCAGGAAACCGACGATGTCTATTCGTTCCTTAGATCCAAAGAACTAATTTTTACCTAGTTTATATAATTGAACGAAGACTCTTTTTTAACTATATCTGTTGGGGAATAGGGTAGGGGAGAGTTGTATACATTTAATAAACATATAGGATTGTGGGTGCGTGTGTGTGTGTGAGGGTGGAAAATATCTAGAAGTACATGATTCTCAAACAATTGTGATGGCGTCTTGATTTGAAATAATTAATATACATGTTATCAAAATAATTTGTATCTAGTTGGGCTAGTCAAATGTTTCTAAGAGAGACTTTCTCTCTTTCTCTTCCTCTCAGCCGTCAGGATAGTTTCTAGTTAAAATTAGAAATTCCGTTATCCTATCTCTGTGTATACAAAGGCTATTTTTTAGTTACAGGAAAAAGTACATGTGTTTTGGTGACCGAAATCTTGGGATACAGAACCATGCACACTGAACATTTCGGTGAAATTCATGGCATGACTGAATCCCTTTTCAACGCCAATAAAATGGAGGCCGAATGCATTAGTTGTAGTAGTTGTAGAAAAAACCACTTTTGGGAAAGTTTCAAGCAGATAGCTTTAAAGCTTAGAGACTAGTTTGCGTAGAAACGGACAGTCAGACGGACATGGCTAGATCGACTCTCTTAGTGACAGTTTAGCAATGGTCTGACACGATTATAGAGATCTGCTAAAAGATGAGCTGATTTCATCTTAAGGGGAGCTATTTTAAATTGGGCGGTCAATAAAGACATATTCACAGCTAAACCATGTATTTGAATCGGGACTTGTGGATCTGTGTGGACGAATCGCAATACCTTAATTTTAGGCAGCTGCAGAAGCGTCGTTTTAAACGGTAGCGGCTCCTCCCAATCTAATTTCAGAAGCCACAGTTCCTCCAACAATATCTTCGCCTTTGCGACCAAAGGACACAACAGGCCAAGTGGCTCAATAAGGGACTTAGTTACGTCTGAGTCTGCCATAAGTGGCATTACAGCGCTTTCAGATGCGAATAACACTGGGAGGTTTGAAAACCACTTTGCTAATTCAAACCCTGCTTCTTGCAAGACCTAAGAAACTTCGACTCAAAGAATTTGCAGGTCCTCAACGCACCCGGCGCCAGTCAACAAATCGTCAACCTAAAAAAAAATCATATGAATAACCTTTCCGGCTTTTGGATGAGTTGCTTGCGCCATCTCTAGCCGCTTTAAACACCGAATCGCCAAAAAAAAGGTGCTGGCGAAGTTGCATATGAACCTGTGTTTAACTTAAAGATTTTCAGGGACTCGGAAGGATCTCGTCTGCATACTATGAGCAGTAGTTTGTCTGAACATATTCCCGCGCTTTTCAGAATTTTCCCGTGTTTTTTACAATTTTCCCGTGCTTTCATAATTTTTGAGGGCCTTTCAGCATCAGGCTTATATATTTGTTGCCCTTAGTTATCGGTTAGTGAATCATTCTCCGTTAGCATTTGCCTAGGAAGAGCCGCTAGCCGCGTACACATACACACGCACATCGACAGCGCATCCGCTATTTCGAGTTGTCATTGGTCGTTTTCGACCTCGATCGCTGCAGCAGTGCAATTTTCGGTCTGCTTAAACGTTTGATAGTTTTTTAGCGCCCCTACAGTGGGTGCGTTCGGTATATTACTGTCGCAGGGTTTATATACAAAAATGTAAAAACCCTGTTTAAATATGGAGACGCTTTAGGAACAGTTAGGGCCTTTCAAGTAGCTGGGCAAAATTATCCCAAAGCCCTTGCTAGCCTGAAGCGGGTGTACGATAATGATTGTCTTGTTTTTTGACAACATATCGACACTGTTTAATTTACAAGAAATTTCCCAGCCTTCATCTACAGAAAGGTCACATGGTCCAAAAATGCAAATCGAACAGATGCAAAATGTGCAATTCCCCCCAAACACAAATCTCGCGTTGCCACCCCCTTCTCAACCACGCTCATGCAGGAGACTGCATCCACTTCGCATGTTTTACATGCGGCTGCATCGGATGAAGTCATTCTTGCAACTGCTGTTGTGAGCGTTCAAACCAAAAGTAACGAGTTTGTATACAAGAGAGGACGTGTGCATAAGCTTGCGAGGCATTGGTGGAACTAATGCCCAAGTCAGCGGGTGGAGGGTGTCTGAAAATATTCTGTTGGCAGATCCATTCTTCTTCAAGCCCCAAAAATAGATATCTATTGGCCAGATAAAGCAGGGGCCGGAACTCTCCCCATCTTACAAAACAAAAGTTTTGTGCCTCTGAAAATAATGTAAACGCTGAAAAAATGGTACATCTCAGCTGCCAGGAGGAAGCGTTGAAGTCAATTGACACAACCCTGCAGAAAATTTGGTCTGTGGAGGACTTGCCGCCCAAGGCTAAAGTCCATACTCCTGAGCAACAACTCTGTCAACAAAACTTTAGAAAGCTATATAAACTGAACTATTATTTTCCAGGCATTTGTTTTGTGGGCGTTCATCTGGATGCACCTGAGTTTTTCTGTTGTCCGCTACCTGCATTTCATTCATATTGTCGTGTACGTTAAATAAGCTCTAATCCGCAAATATGGAGAATGCTGCAGAGTACCAGAAACTTAAGCGAAGCATGGATGAAGCCCAAGGATCCAGGGAAGGACATCCAAAGTCGACAAATGACATTAGTACAGTTGTGTACAGCGCCGAAGGAGAAGATGTGAGTTTTCCTAGATCCATTACATATTTAATTTGCCTAAACGATTCTGTAATTCAAAAAGCTCACCATTAACTGCGAAGTGGAGTGCAAGTCCTCTGGCCAGCGCGATCAGTCAGGAAGGGTGGTGGAGTTCCTCTTCTCCTGCATCGCTTTGTTCTTGGGTCTGGGCAATGTCTGGCGCTTTCCCTTCATTGCTCTGGAGAACGGGGGAGGAGCTTTTCTGATACCATATGTGATAGTGTTCCTGTTGATCGGCATGCCAGTATACTACCTGGAGGTGATCATTGGCCAGTTTTTCAGTAGTGGTTGCATCAAGGCCTTCGACATGGTTGCTATTATGAAAGGTAAGTTCTAATGTTTTAAATTGTGCTTTCATTTATTTAAAAAAAAATTATTTTTAAAAAATTAATTGATCACATTGAGATTAAATTTTGATAAAATTTAGTCATAAAATTGTTTGAAAAAAATGTATAAATGTGATAATTTGCAAGTGGGGTTATATTTTGTTAAAAATGTTTAAAAACATAAATCTATTATGTATTTAAGTTAAAAAATGATACAATCAGAAACTATTTAACTTAATGGTAAATTAATGATATAAATTAATGGTAAAAAATGATACAAATCAGAAACTATTTAACTTAATGGTAAATTTGTTTAAAACGCTGAAAAAATTTACATTAAGAAATGTAATTTCAATTTCAACAAAATTGAAAAATTACTATGTTGATCATATTGAGATTTAATTTCAATAAAAAGTCATAAAATCGTTAGGAAATAAATAAAAGAAAGTGATAAGAAAGTACAAAAATATAAATTTTTAAAGTTCTAATGATAAAGTTCAAAAATGATAAAATTCACTTTTTCTTAACTTTAGGGTACATTTTTTTAAGCGCTGTTTAAGAATAGTATATTTTAATTTATGTTTAAAACAAAGAAAGAAAACTTAATACTCTTGACAACATTAAAATTATAATTGACTGGCGTATATGTTAAAAACCATTGAAGCTATGATGGTTTGCAGCTCAATTATTTGAGTTGATTTTAATAAAATTAAAAGCGTAGTTCTGAACTGTCAAACTATTAAATAGTGTAGTAGGCTCATACACACACTAACACACATATATTATTATACCGATACTTACACAATACAAATTATTATTGTAGAAGGGCTTGTTCGAGCTCTCTTATGCAAATTATATTTCATTGGGGTAATCAGACTGAATTATCTCCTATGTAAGACTGGAGTTAACAGCAGTAACTTCCCCAGCTTCTCTAAGAGAAACGCGATCGGTCTAAGATGTTTGGAAAAACTTTCGAGTTGGAAATCTCCGGGTTTAGACAAGTATCTGTGAATACTAGTTTATGGTTATTAAAGGCAGAAGAGGCAGAATACAATCTAGGTAGCTTCATATAAGGTCCTTTTACATCTTGATAGTCTAGAAGGTATAGAAGTGTTCAGATTTTTTGGACTATATCTTAAAATCAGAGGCGGATAATAATTCTTTGTCTGTTAGGAACATATTCTTTTATTATTAGTTCATCATGTTCTCCAGAACATTAAATGCTTCTGGACGAAAAGATATTTTAAAAAAGGATATCTTGCAAGCGTCTGAAAATTTAAACTATTAGACTGTAATGTTTAGAAATGGATATTTTTGTTAAATACATTTTATAACATCATCAAATGTGGTTTCGGGGGTAAATCGAAAAACAAAATAATTGTTTCCTATAGGGAACAACTGAAAGTTCCTCCTTACCACCACCAACACCTTGAACACTTTGAACATTTTTACTCCGACTTTCTAATGAAGGGAGTACTTCAGAGTACGCGGTACCATTAGTAACAGCTGGCTGTAAAGTTGTTTTATTTATAATAAGTAAAGAAGCGATAATGTAAATTATACCGTCAAAAAATAAAATAATAAATAAAACCTCAGTCAATTTGACACTGGGGTCAAATCTAAACACAAAAATTATAAACACAAAAACACAAAACTAAAAGAAACTTGTGTAAATGCAAAAGCGGGAGAGCTCGATATAAAATCTATTCTATCGACTGAGCGTGGCTTGTGAAACTGTGTACGTACACAGTTAGTTAAGGCGCAAAACGTAGAGCGGGAGGAAGAGAGCGTAAAATATTACAGAGATTTACTCGTGCAATGTTACAAAAACAAAACACTAGGAATACTGGAAAAGCATGCACAAGAGAGTGAGATTACAACAACAATGCACAGCGGTTAGACAATTTAAAATAAAATGATTAAAACTCTAATAGTGAGTACAGATTTATAAGAAAAGCCTAGATCCAAACACAGACAATATAGTTAGGCTAAGCGTGGTAAAAGAAAATTATTAGTACTTTCAGAAATGAATCAAAACTCGACAAAATCACAGAGCACGAGATAAGCACGGGTGATCACAAGCGACGATAAATCGATTAGGAGGATGTTAGATGCGGGTTGGTCTAAAAAGCACATTAAAAGTCAAGCAGCTTACCAATTTTATGGAGCCAATATCACCTTTGACAAAATTGTGCATAAAAATAGTTCCAAGCATAGTTTTACGATTTACAAGAATAGGCAAGTTAAGCAATAGTTATCTACTAGCAATTCAAACCACCAGAGCGAAAAGAAGAAATTTTTTTTGTAACGACTCAATACAATCAATGTGGGGGGCTGGGGACTCCATACGGGAACGCAGTATTCTAAAAAGGGAAGGACAAGGGAAGTAAATAACAATTTAGTTGTATAAGGATCGTCAAATTCTTTTGAATTTCTATTTGGGTCAAGAAGAACTACTAAATCGTTGACGGAATATATTCGGTCCAGTGGCATATTATGAAGAGCATAGCTTTTGAGTGAAAGAGTAGACTTAAGAGGTTAGATCTCTGAAAACAATCAATATCAGACTGTAAACCGTAACCCGATTGCAAATTATTATAGGATAAACAAAGTTTAACATCATCAGCATTCATTTATACTCGAGAATGTGTTATGACTGAAGGAAGATCATTGATGAGGCACTTTAGATGTTACGTTAATCATATTGGAAACTGCGATTTTAAAAATAACCTTCTGAGTTCTTCCTTTCAGATAACTTGATATCCAAGTTAAAAGAATATTCGAAAACCAGAGCTGATCTAGTTGAAAAAAAGAAGACAATGATGAACAGAATCAAATGACTTACTAAAATCTGTATATACAACATCAGTCTGCATTTTATTATTAAATTTTTTAACATAACAGATGTCAATTCAAGTAAATTCGTGGCAGTAGACCTTCGTTTAACAAAACCATGTTGATAAGGTGATATTAGCGGGAACTCAAATTAGGCAAACGAGAAGTAATAATGCGCTCAAATGCTTAGGGTATAGCAGACAATTAAAATTACCTCTCTAAGTCCCTTCTTATGGACAAACAAAGAAATCTTTCCAGACAGTTGGAAAAACCTATGTTGAGGTAGAGAATTGAAACAGTTTAAGAATAGTTTAGGCAAAAAACTTAAGCACGCACTAAGGAAGACCGTCCGGCCCTGGAGAGTATTTTGGTTGTGTGGTCTTTAAATCCGTTAGAAGAGAACTTTCTGTGAGTACCGGATAGAAGACAAGAATACGCACTATAGGTAGTTTGGAAGAGGGAGAGGTTTTTCGCTTGACATTTACAAAGCTATAAAATTGCGTCGGATTATTTGATGATTCGGTTTTACACCGGTTCAGATACATAGAATACCATTGACTGTTGTTTGCGAACAACTCTGTCAACAACATACTCATAAATTGTCGTCCGGTAGATTTTCGGTTCGTTTGCCGTTCAAATCTGACCCGAATACTCTTGGTTCATCATACGAAGTTGCGAAACGTAGATTTTTGTCGCTAGAAAAAAAAAATTGTTAAAGGACCCTTCGCTGAAGAAGATGTATCTTGAATTCATTGAGGAATATGTTTCAATGGGCCACATGTCCTCCACCAATGACAAAATTCCGAATACTCCGCACTATTTCATCCCACACCAATGCGTTCTACGGCCAAAAAGAATTTCAACTAAGTTGAGAGTAGTTTTCGATGCATCGAGCCGTACTTCCTCGCAGGTAGCGTTGAATGACATCTTGATGGTAGTCCCAACTAGCCAAGAGGACCTGTACTCGACTCTGCTTCGGTTTAAAATGCATAAGTTTGCTCTTGCGGCCGAAGTCAAAATGATGTATCGCCAAGTCAGCACCCTTTTGGGCGATTCGGTGTTTAATGCGGTTAGGAGAGATGAAGTAAGCAAATCATTCAAAAGCCGCAAAGGTTGTTCAGATGATTTTTATGTTGACGATTTGTTGACTGGCGCGGGATGCGTTGAGGACCTGCAAAGTCTTTAGTCGAAGTTTCTTAGGTCTTGCAAGAGTCAGGTTTTGAATTGGCAAAGTTGTCTTCAAACTGCCCAGAGTTATCCAGAGTTGTCCCGATTCAATTACATGGTTTCGCAGACGCTTCCATGCGAGCTTATGGAGCTTTTTTTTTAATATTTGTATTGTTTGTATGGGAGCTTTATGTTATAGTCCTCCGATTTTGATGAAATTTAAACCGTAATTCTGAAATATTTAACAATTAATATATGTCGAAGAACTAAAAAAAAATTAAAAAACAACAAAGCTATTACTTGTATTTCATTTATTTTTCAGATTGTTCGTAATGGTGCTTTATGTTATAGTCTGCCGATCCGGCCCGTTCCGTCTTATGTACTACCTGCAATAGAAAAACAACTTTTGGGAAAGTTTCAGGCAGATAGCTTTAAAACTGAGAGAGACTAGTAAAAACGGACGGACAGACGGACATGGCTAGATCGACTCTCCTAGTGATGCTGATCAAGAATATATATACTTTATAGGGTCGGAAAAGTCTCATTCATTGCGTTGCAAACTTCTGACTGAAATTATAATACCAGTCTCGTTGGAGACGTTTAAAGCGACGCTTCTAAGGTATCGCGATTCGTTCACATAGATCGACAAGTCCCGATTCAATTACATGGTTTCGCAGACGCTTCCATGCGAGCTTATGGAGCTTTTTTTTTTAATATTTGTATTGTTTGTATGGGAGCTTTATGTTATAGTCCTCCGATTTTGATGAAATTTAAACCGTAATTCTGAAATATTTAACCATTAATATATGTCGAAGAACTAAAAAAAAATTAAAAAACAACAAAGCTATTACTTGTATTTCATTTATTTTTCCGATTGTTCGTAATGGTGCTTTATGTTATAGTCTGCCGATCCGGCCCGTTCCGTCTTATGTACTACCTGCAATAGAAAAACAACTTTTGGGAAAGTTTCAGGCAGATAGCTTTAAAACTGAGAGCGACTAGTAGAAACGGACGGACAGATGGACATGGCTAGATCGACTCTCCTAGTGATGCTGATCAAGAATATATACTTTAGGGTCGGAAAGTCTAATTCATTGCGTTGCAAACTTCTGACTGAAATTATAATACCGTCTGCAAGGGTACAAAAATGATACAAATCACAAATTATTACTTAATGGTAAATTTGTATAAAACATACATGAGGAAAAGTTAACTTTAAAAGAATTCGATTCAATTCAACAAAATTGGAATTATTACTATGTTGATTATGATTTAATTTCTATAAAAAAAAGTCATAAAATAGTTTCTAAAAAATACAAGAAAGTGATAAGAAAATATAGATAATATAATTTTTTTAACTGATAAAGTTCAAAAGTGATAAAACTCTGGATACTGATGTGTATATGAAAAGCTTTTTTAAGTAATTAAAAAAAATAAGCGACACATTTTGCAACACAGTGAAAGCATAAGCGTTAAAGGTTTAATAACCATAACCCCCAATTAATATTTTTCAGGCATTGCTTATGGCCAGGTATATTCCACCGCTTTGGCTACCACCTACTATTCCTGTATTATTGCCTGGTGGAATGGGGCAGCTGCTGTGTGGGCACAGGAGAAACAACAGTCAATGATACGTCTATTGGACAGGGTGTGTTCTCCGCGGAGCTGTTCTTCACGTAAGGTTGAAGGAATAAAGTCCCTTTCATAACAATTAACTAACCTCCCATCCTATACAGACAATCAGTACTCAGGGAACCCGAAACTTTGAAGGACAATGGTCTAGGAACTCCAAACTGGGATCTGGTATTGTTTATCTAAGCCACTTGGGTTTTCATCGGAACAATTTTGTCTAAAGGCATTAGGAGCTCAGGCAAAGCTTCTTATATTCTGGCCCTGTTTCCCTATATGATTATGTTAGTCCTTTTGATCCGCGATGTTACGTTGCCAGGAGCCTGGCATGGAATTGTGTATTTCCTAAAGCCACAATGGTCCCATCTTCTAATTTGTTAGCTTAATCGACACGAATAATTTGCGTGTCTGTGTTATTTTAGTTTGCCCTTGCGGCCGACGTTCAAAAAGAAACTTTCAGCTTATAGAATGGAGCGAGATCCTTCCGAGTCCCTGAAAATCTTTAAGTTAAACACAGTTACATGTGGAACTTCGTCAGCACCCTTTTGGCGACTCGGTGTTTAATGCGGCTCGGAGAGATGGCGCAAGCAACTCTTTCAAAAGCCGCAAAGTGTAAGTGCATTTACGTTCGTACTCAAGCTGCTGAAGGTTTGAAATTTTCTTTATTGACCGTCAAATCGAAATCCCCCCAAGACGAAAACTTTGCCTCGCCTTGAGCTGTGTGCAGATCACCTTTTAGCAGATCTCTATAATCGTGTCAGGCCATTTCTAAATTGTCCCTGGCACGCTGGTCATAAACTGCGAAGTGGAGTCCAAGTCCTCTGGCCAATGGGATCATAATAATGTTTTTATTATGTGTTTTGGGAAATCATTGTCTGTCAACATTGATTTTATCTCCTGGGTCGTCTCTTCGTGGTAATCCGTGTCTGAAATTTTGAGCATTCTATGTATACAGCTTCTTGCTGTATTTATTATCATTTGTTTTGGGTGTTAGGAGTTGAAATTGATGATTCGTCCGGACGCAATTGGTTTCTTGTACCATTTTAATTTTAATCGATTTCCACGTCTAATTATCACTGAGTCCAAATAAGGTAATTGGTCGTTTTCTTCTAGTTCCATTGTAAATTTTATATTATTGGTGAAAGAGTTGAGCATGGTCAGTGTAGTTTTAATGTCATCCTCTTGAATGATTGCGAACAGGTGAACAGGCGAACAGGAAATCTTGGAGGTCGTCTTAATTTTTCTAACGTGTTGTCCAGGAGAGTTTCCATTACAATATCTGCAATGACCGGCGAGGCTGGCGATCCCATAGGCATTTCTTTTAATTGTGTGTACAAATTGTTTTCGAATTTGAAATATCTGTTTTCTTGAATACAAAATTTTATTATGTCCATAAATATTGTTTGCGGTATTTTACTGTGTTTTTGTATCATTGTCCACTTGTTTTTATTATATCCAGGGCTAGATCTGTCGGTATACTCGGAAATAATGAAATTACGTCAAATGAAATTAATCTTTCATCGTCGCCAATATATGACAATGATTTCCCAAAACCCATAATAAAACATTATTATCGGAACACAAAACAACAAAACAAAATTGCGTTAAAAACAATAAAAACAAAAATATATGTCAATTACATACGTCCCTGCGTTATCCGAACGTGAGGCGAAATCGGAATGCTACGACAAAGAAAACATAAGTATCGCACATAAACCGGACCACACATTAAAATCTATATACAACAGAACAAAATCAAAGATAAATGAAATTGACAAAAAAGACGTAATATATAAAATACCGTGCAACGGCAACAACAACGAAATATGCAACATGATATATATAGGAACAACAAAATCTAAATTAAAAACTAGACTAGCACAACATAAATCGGACTTCAAAGCTCGACATCATACGAGCGCGCAAAAAACAGCACTCTTGTCCCACTGTGCAAAGAGTAATAAATCACCGAACTTCGAAGAGGCGAGTATTTTATCACAAGAACAACACTATGCCAAACGATTCACCATAGAAATGCTACATATCATAAGAACACCTACAGGACATACGGATGAACTACAAAACGGACACTGACAATTGCGCTCATTTATATAGACACTTACTAGGGAAAGAAAAAATTAGTTAACAACTCCACGTCACCGGACGCAGACGTGTTAATTAAAATGTCAAAGGTAATTTGATTTCTGTTTGTTAAAAATATTAAAATCGTTGTAGTATTTTATAGTTGTCCTGAAGACGGTTGCCGAAGTGCAGCCGAAATATATTGACAAAATTACCAAAATTGAAATAATTGTGTTTTTTTTCAACTATCCTGACCTCGAGCCGGCTAGCAATTAATATACTTTGGAAAGGTCGCCAAAACCAACTATATAAAAAAATTAATTATTAAAAAATTAATTGATCAAAAAATATTTTCTTATTAGACTACTATATCATATAGCTCCCATAGGAACAACAAGTAGAAATTTTAAAAATTTTGTTATTTTTGATTTGAAAGAAAATCAACCGAATTTGTGCTTACATATTCTACGACTGCAATGTTATAACCGGTTGCCTTGGATTCCCTGTTGCCCCGGTACTGCACGCTTACTATTTCATTCGTTCATCCAATTCAATTTGATCAATTTGTTCTTTTTACGATGTGGTTAACTTTGGTACAATTCATGACGATGTCGACGGCTGCCTGTTGCACACTTTAGAGTTCATATATGCGCCTATATTTCGGAATTTTGTGGAGTGGGGAGACAATGTGAAACAACGATTCTGTACGGCACTGGATAAATTTCTATGATTTTTAACCGCAATACACTTCAAAATGTCTGGAATGACTGTCATCTATGTGCCATCTGTCGTAAAACAACTAGCAAAAGATAGTATTTCCTATGACCGAGAATTGGTGAAAAAATTGGAAACCATTACAGTATCTTGGGCTATGCAAACTCGAAATATTTTAAATGTTAAGACTTTGTCAATTTCTTACGAAATACCATTTAACTGCACTCAAAAAGTATAAAAAAGCGTTCTTTAAACTCCAAGAGAAAATTACCCATTCAAAAAGGTGGATCTTACCAATTCTAACAAATTCATTGCTTTCTGGAATTTTTGAAAAAATTTTGAATCATGTTTAAAAATAAACATAATTTAAACAAAGTAATTTTAATGAACCCTATCACTTATCAGAAATTGGTTAACGATAATAGAGGTAATGAATTAATACTTTTAATGGATAAAAATTCGCCAAGAATTGTCTTATTACCAAAATACAAAACGAAATAAATCATGGCATGGACAACATGATCAAAAAACACCTCGTACTGTAACTAGAACTAATGTATACCAAACAATTGATTGGATTGATGAAAAAGCTAGTTCTTCGGGGACTACATTTAAATTTGATGAATCACTTCCTGACTTACCATCTGAAAGCGATGATGAGGATTTTAAGACGAATAAAAAAAATACTTTATTGGATAACAAACGAAAAATAAGTGAAACTTCCTTTTAAGATACTAATGAAAATATTAAGAAGATTGCAGTGACAAAAGTGAAGCTTAATGAAAAGCAACGCAAATTAAGAGTAAATTTAAAAAAATATAAAGCGGGAACATCTCCATTTCAAAATGTAAAATATGTTACATGACGTGAAAAATTAAGTAGATCGGTTAGAACTAGAAATCCAGTACAAATAGGAAAAAATAAACTTAATTGGACTTCATACCAATAATTGCCATATTTAATTCTAAAAATTTACATGAGTTTTATATCACCTTACTCAGTAATGATTCACTAAATGTATTTCTTGATAATGTTAAATGTGCATTTACTAGTATTGTAATTCCTGAAGATATGAATGATGATTGGGATGTTGGAATTACAGCAATTTATCTAATTAATTATATCAAACATGCATCAGATAAAGAATTAAATAATTTTAAGGATATAGAAAACCCGAAACAGAATTTATAAGTTTAGTAAATGCTGAAACATTTAGATATATTAATGTACCCATTGAACCAATTCACCTGAACTTGGATTGATTTATATTACACCGATATAATCAAACCGAGAATTGTTTGGAGTAAAAGACCCCGTTGCCTTTGTGTTTTTATATATAAGGGAAAAGAAATATACAATTCAAAAATATTAAATATTACCCGTTAGACATCTGGTCACCAAACGAGATAAGGTACCGTTTGAAACGTAGGTAGTCCCAATATTTACTACTCTTCACTTTAGAAGGAGGAAAAGATTTATACTAAGAATAATACTTGCTCGATTATAAAAACTCAGGATAAAAATAGTCACCATGGTGAAATCTTATCATCAATATTATTTAAATCAGTCGGTGGAGGTTTAAGCAATACACGAAGTCTTTATATATCACCTCGAATAGTTCAACAAGGGCGAGGAACGGGAAACTTTTTAGTGGTCTTTTTTTAACTACATAAAACCACTTTTTCTTTCGGGTTTAAATGCTATAAAAGATCAAGCCACTGAAAATGGAAAAGCTGTAATTAATGATTTCGGGAGAAAACTATTACGAAGAACAAGAACAAAGTAAAATTGCTATACAAAATCTGTCAAATAAAGCAATTAGTAAAATGACTCGCTTCACAAATGGTAACGGAAAACGAAATAAAAGCGTAGTGCAAGGAAAAAAGACTTCATTCAACGTCCAAAACACATCGTAAATGTACCAAAACGCAGTAAAAATGAAAAAAGTTATCAAGAAAATTAAAATATAAGCGATATTGTCTAAGACACAATAAGTAACCATATTGAATGTATGAAAAGCGAATTGGACTTGTTTGCTCCGCACACTACACAAAGCTCAATTCTAAAAACTGAAGAAGTATCATACAATCCAGTTGCATCATTAGATAGTGATTCTTTAATCGAATTGGTTTGTTTGGCTAACGGTAAAACATATAGAGATTTATCAAGTGTTTATATACGTCTTGTAGTACAATTAAGAAAAAAGGACAACAGTGCCATCGAAGGAAATACCGTGGGTGTAGTAAACATATTCTACATTCCATATTTCGAAGTTCTTCAGTTTATTTAAATAACATTATGGTATCACAGAGTGATAATAACTATCATTATAGAGCATATTTGCAGACAGTTTTAAATTACGGTAGTGATGCCTCTGAAAGTCACTTATCAGCTCAAGGTTATTATTCAAATTTTGGACGAATAACTGCGGGTCAATATGTTTATCCCACAACAAATGATACCTTAAAAAATATATTCAAAATAGTAATAAGGTTGAACTATTTGGTAAAGTTCACGGAGATATTTTTAATCAGCCTAAACTGCTCGTAAACATGTTGATTTAAGGATAAATTTCAATATTGAGAAAACTGCATTTTATTTAATGGAAAATGAATCGGAATCAAATCTAAAGATATTAGAAGCTCAACTTTAGATGAATCATATAACTATTAACCCCAGCATACTATTAGCTCATCATCATGTATTACAAACAAAAAATGCTATATACCAATACTTTATCAATAGATAACACAGTTATCGGTCAGCTACGAAATTTTGTAGCATTTTGTCCCATCGGATCAACTACCAAAAACTATTTCAAAGATTCCAGCGCTAATTATTGCAAACACTGATACTTCAACCCAACCACGAACTCATTGGATTGCATTCCATTTCAAAAGTAATAGATCGGCAGAATTGTTTGATTCATATGGCCAATATCCCCAAAAAAAAGAGTTCATATCCTTTATAAGAAAAAATTCGGTTAAATATTTGTTTAATAAACAGCAACTTCAAGGCTATTTTTCAAACACTTGTGGTCACATGTACTTTTGGTGACCGAAATCTTGGGATACAGAACCATGCACACTGAACATTTCGGTGCAAACCCAAGGCATGACTGAATCCCTTTTCAACCTCAACAAAATTAGAGGCCGAATGCACTAGTTGTAGCAACTTTAATCAAAATCGGACGACTATATCATATAGCTCCCATAGGAACAATCGGGAAAAAAAATACAAAATAAATTATAACTTTGCTGTTTTTAATTTTTATACCCTTGCAGAGGGTATTATAATTTAAGTCAGGAGTCTGTCCATCCGTCTGTCCGTCTGTCCGTCCGTCTGTCCGTCCGTCTCTACGCAAACCAGTCTCTCAGTTTAAAAGCTATCTGCATAAAACTTTCACAAAAATTGTCTTTTTATTGCAGGTAGTATATAAGTCGTAACGAGCCGGATCGGACGACTATAGCATATAGCTCCCATAGGAACAATCAAAAAAAAAAAAATTATAACTTTGTTGTTATTTAATTTTTTTTAGTTCTTCGACATATAGTAATGGTTAAATTCAGAATTACGGTTTAAATTATATTAAAATCGGACGACTATATCATATAGCTCCCATAGGAACAATCGGAAAAATACAAAACAATTATAACTTTGCTGTTAATAAATTTTTCTAATATAATATTTAATCCAAAGTGAAAATATTTGGACTTAAAAAGATTTTTGTGTTTAAATTAAAGTATCTCACACTTTAATTTAAATACCTTGCAACGCAGTGAAGGAGACATCTTCGACCCTATAAAGTATATATATTCTTGATCAGTATCACGAGACGAGTCGATCTAGCCATGTCCGTCTGTCCGTCCGTCTGTCCGTCCGTTTCTACGCAAACTAGTCTCTCTGCATGAAACTTTTCCAAAAGTTGTCTTTCTATTGCAGTTAGTATATAAGTCGGAACGAGCCGGACCGACTATAGCATATAGCTCCCATAGGAACCATCGAAAAAATAAATAAAAAAAAATTATAACTTAAGCTCGCATGGAAGCGTCTGCGAAACCATGTAATTGAATCGGGACTTGTCGATCTATGTGAACGAATCGCAATACCTTAGAATTCTGTTGTATTTAACCATTATTATTTGTCAAAGAATTAAAAAAATAAATTAAAATTGCAAAGTTATAATTTTTATACCCTTGCAGAGGGTATTATAATTTCAGTCAGAAGTTTGCAACGCAGTGAAGGAGACGTTTCCGACCCTATAAAGTATATATATTCTTGATCAGCATCACTAGTAGAGTCGATCTAGCCATGTCCGTCTGTCCGTCCGTCTGTCCGTCTGTCCGTCCGTTTATATGCAA
The DNA here is from genome assembly GCF_025200985.1 of Drosophila gunungcola. Classification (NCBI taxonomy): domain Eukaryota; kingdom Metazoa; phylum Arthropoda; class Insecta; order Diptera; family Drosophilidae; genus Drosophila; species Drosophila gunungcola. The sequence goes on from NW_026453335.1 coordinate 60,162, forward strand.
ACTTGTCTCTCAGTTTTGAAGCTATCTGCATGAAACTTTCCCAAAAGTTGTCTTTCTATTGCAGGTAGTATATAAGTCGGAACGAGCCGGATCGGACGACTATAGCATATAGCTCCCATAGGAACAATCGGAAAAATAAATGAAAAAAAATTATACCTTTGCTGTTTTCTAATTTTTTGTTTAGTTCTTCGACATATAGTAATGGTAAAATATTTCCGATTTACGGTTTAAATTTCATCAAAATCGGACGACTATAGCATATAGCTCCCATAGGAAAAATAAATGAAAAAAAATTATAACTTTGCTGTTTTTTAATTTTTTGTTTAGTTCTTCGACATATAGTAATGGTAAAATATTTCCGATTTACGGTTTAAATTTCATCAAAATCGGACGACTATAGCATATAGCTCCCATAGGAACAATCGGAAAATAAATGAAAAAAAATTATAACTTTGCTGTTTTTTAATTTTTTGTTTAGTTCTTCGAGATATAGCAATGTTTAATTATTTCAGAATTATGGTATAAATTTTATTAAAATCGGACGTCTATAGCATATAGCTCCATAGAAATAATAAAAATATATAAAATAACTATCTAATAATTGAGCTGCAAATCATCATAGTTTCAATGTTTTTTTTTAGCACATACTCAAGTAAATCATAATTTAAATGTTTTCAAAAGTATTTAATTAATGCAATAGCTGCAAGGGTATATGAACTTCGGCTTGCTTTGCTTTCCTTCTTGTTTTTTATTTATTTTTCTGATTGATCCTATGTGAGCAATACGATATAGTCAAACGATCCGGCTCGTTCCGACACATATACTACCTGCAATTGGAAGTGGTAAAGTTTCATACTAATAGCCTTAAAACTGAGAGACTAGTATTTATATATATTTATTGTTACTTCAGGGACTGTTAGGCAGGCCTGCAGTTAGGCATTTAAGCATATACGCAAGTAAATCATAATTTAATGTTTTCAAGAATATTTAATTTTTGCAATAGCTGCAAGGGTATATGAACTTCGGCTTGCCTTTCTTCCATTCTTGTTTGCTTATGTTTTTGCACATTTTTAAAATTGTAAAAACCGATTTTTGTTAAACTTTTTATGTATGTACCCCATGAGACTCCTAAGCTTTTGTGCCCGTTACTCGTAGAGTAAAAGGGTATATTGTATTCGTTGAAAAGTATCTAACAGGAAGACGAAGGCGTTTCAGACCATATAAATTATATAAATTCTTGAGGAGGATCAGTAGCAGAGTCGACCTAGCCATGTCCGTCTGTCCGTCTGTATGAACGTCGATATCTCGGAAACTACAAAAGCTAGAGATTTGGGATTTGGCATGCAGATTCTAGTTTTTCTTACGCAGCGCAAGTTTATTTCAAAACGGAGCACGCCCGCTCTGAGACATGTTAGACCGTAGGTGTTGAAATCTGTGTGTGTTTTGGTCATATCTATCGGCCGAAGCTCAGCCGCGCCTCCTCCGCCCCACTCTTGGCTTCTAGTGCTGTCTGTAACAAGCTATATAAATGGCGCCACCTAAACTTCGATCGTTTTATAGGAGGAATACTTAGTATGAAGGTTGTTGGCTGAGTATCGGGTATATAACAGTCCGGAAACTCGACAATAGCTTTCTTTCTTGTTTTTCTTTGGAAACAGAACAGAAAAACAGAAAATTTATATTTATATATTATACTGGGCCGACTTTTAAAGACTGTTAAGAAAAAGCAAACCGGCTGATGCGGCTACGAATCCAAAGGTCCTCGTTGCAAATGCAGCTTGAGCAATGTTGGCCCGAAAAAGAAGTTTTTTTTTCTGTAATATAGACAAAATTGCCCATAAATCGTAGACAATGGCCCATTTCTGTTTTAGAAAAAAATTTTGAGTGCAGGAATCTCCGGACCATTGTCCCAACTCTTGAGCGTGCTGCTAGGACCAATTATTATATCAATGCACACTGGCCATTAGTTCCGATTTTTGGCCAAAAGTCATTTTATTTGAGACGAAAAATTATTTATCATTCAACTTAATTTTAAACATTTTTTAAACAAAGCTTCTTATCTACACAGCCATATATTTGTTCGGGCGTTAACAAAAAAAAAGCTAAAATGTGAATACAAAACCTATTTTTGAATTAGCCCTTAAAAATACCTGTTCATCAATCCGTAGCTTAAGTTGTTTGGAAGTTGTGGGCGTGTTTTTTTAGGCGTTTTCCCGGTAAACTAACGAGTTTTCCAAAAAGTGTTAGAACAAATGTTCAGCGCGAGCTGTTTAATACAGTTAATCAAAAATTTCACCATGCAAACAAGCAAGATAACAAATGTCGTAATTTTAAAAAGGCTCTATAAATTTTATTTCTTGAATATTTTTTGAACCGACTATCGGATTGAGATGACCGAGGTGTCATTAGACGCGAAATTAAAGTCAGAACACAACAGTGCCACAAAAGTCCTCCGTCCCCAACATCTCCACTGTAAGGACAACATTTTTAAAGATTCAATTTCAAGCAAATTCAAATGATAAATAAAAAATTCTAGTGAAAAGAGATAAATACTTAGGTGATCAAACTTCTTGTGAAGTAATTGAAATTGATTCAAATGTCAAGTAAAAAGTGCCATTGAGCTGGCCTTCTTTCTTATTATGAAATATCTACAAAAACATTAAAAATCATGCATTTTTTACTTAAGGGTACCCTCTGGAAATGAAGTGATTCCTTTAAAAATAAGTTCTTTGATCAATTAACTACCAAAATCACCCGACGATTTCGCGCGGTTTTGCTTTAGTTTTCGAGAATGCGAAAAGGAGGCATTTTAGAAGTCAAGTCAAGTCTGTCCGTCTGTCCGTCCGTTTCTATGCAAACTAGTCCAAAAGTTGACTTTCTATTGCAGGCAGTATATAAGTCGGAACGAGCCGGATCGGACGACTATAGCATGTAGCTCCTATAGGGACAATCGGAAAAATAAATAAAACAAAATTATAACTTTGTTTTTAATTTTTTGTTTAGTTCTTCGACATGAAGTTATGGTAAAATATTTAAGAATTACGGTTTAAATTTCATACAAATCGGACGACTATATCATATAGCTCCCATAGATCCAGTAAAAATAAATTTGTTTTTTTTTAATGTAACTTTTCTATTTTGTAATATTTTTTTTAATTCTTTTAGACTAATTAATAATTTGACAGTTTGACATATACGCAAGTAAATCATAATTTTAATGTTTTCAAGAAAATTTGGTTTTTGCAATAGCTGCAAGGGTATATGAACTTCGGCTTGCCGAAGCTTGCTTCCTTTCTTGTTTTTTATTGGTTTTTCTTATACTTCAATGTGTTTATAATGAATTGAATCCCTTTTTTTCTCGAAATGAAGTATGCGTTAATTAAATGTTGAATTCTTGTTAAATATGTTGAAAAGATCAATCTTTCAAGAAAACAATCTGCATTATTTAAGCTTACTAGCTACACAGCTAGATTTTTGGCCAAAAAAATTAGATTTCTGGCCCAGTGTGCAATGTCAAGAGTTGTTCGCTTTGTTAATTCCATTGCCTGGAAACGTTTCAATCAGCTAGGGAACAGGGAAATTTAAGCCGAGGCAATCGCTTAATATATATTTTGCAATTACTGCTTAAGTGTAACTCTACACTGAATGAATATAACAGAGTTTAATAACACAGGCTAAACAAATTTTTGTGCTGACCCAATCTCCTTAAACCAAAATCTGTAAACATGCTGTTGTTATTAGAAAAAAATCAATGGCTTTTAGACTGATACAACAGCTAAAACACTGATAGTACCTTTAATTTAATTTTTTCTTTTATTTTGTATGCGATACAAAATGTACTGAAGTACTTTTAATTTTATATATATAAAATAAAATAACAAAATATAAGTTTTTGTTTTTTTTGTATACTATGGTTCATCAAGACAATCGTTAATCTACTATTTGGATAACTTTTGGAAAATGTAAAATGTACCAAAATATTTCGATGTTTTCAGCGATATATCGATGTTTTGAAACATCGATGTACTCACTCACAACTTTATGGCAAGTGCTGATAATTGAGTCTGAAAATGATGACCCTAACAAAGAAAGTGATTTATAAAATTTATGCAATCTTTTATGACTACTTATTTATTTTATTGTCTTCAGTAGTTAACCGGTGCAGTGCTACGTGGATCCCAGAGACCGAGTTAACGCGCATTGAAACAAGACTTTTTCGCAGAGGCGCTGCGACGGAAAACAATAATCTGCAAGAAATCGTCAATGAATGAATCGTTAATGAGTTAAATTTTTGACTCATTTCATTTAATTAATCTTAAGAAAATATGTAACCCATCTACCCATATCCATAGCCTTAACTAAAAAACCTATGTTAAGCCTCAACTATTTTAATTAATAATATTTGGTATATCTTGCCAGAAATAATTAGTAATAGTTTAAAAACAATAATCTGGAAGAAATCGTAATTGAATGAATCGTTAACAAGTTAATGGTTATGAGTCATTTAATTTAATTAATCCTATCCCATATCCAAAGCCTTAACAAAACAAGAAAGGAAGTAAGCTTCGGCAAGCCGAAGTTCGTATACCCTTGCAACTATTGCAAATATTATATATTCTTGAAAACATTAAAATTATGATTTACTTGAAGCTGTGATGATTTGCAGCTCAATTATTTGATATTTCCTATGACAGCTACATGATATCGTTTTCCGATTTTAATAAAATTAAAAGCGTAATTTTGAACAGTCAAATTATTAATTAATCAAAAAGAATTTTTAAAAAAAATTACAAAACACAAATATTAAACTAAAAAAAAAATTTTTTTTTAATATTTTAATTGTTTCCAAGGGAGCTATAAGATATAGTAGTCCGATTTTGATGAAATTTAAACCATAATTCTGATTATTTAACCATTGCTTTATGCCGAAGAACTAAAAAATAAAAAATTAAAAAACAGCAAAGTTATAATTTTTTTTCATGTATTTTTCGGATTGATCCTATGGGAGCTATATGTTATAGTCGTCCGATTTTGATTAAATTTAAACCGTAATTCTAAATATTCAACCATTACTAAATGTCGAAGAACTAATCAAAAATATAAAAAAAAAGGGCAAAGTTATAATATTGTTTCATTTATTTTTTCGATTGTTCCTATGGGAGCTATAATGAATTGAATTACACCATTTGGTTGCTATTTATATTATCTTCTCGAATTCGCAATGATAATTTTTATTTTTATTTTTATAGGTTTTGCTGAGAAATAAATGATTATATTTAAGTTTTTTTTTCCGTTCTATACGGAAATGTGACAAGATTGAAATGTGTGCTTGTGGTTAAACAATTTAGGAGAGGCCATCTAGCCATGTCCGACCGTCCGCCTGTCCGTCCGTTTCTACACAAACTAGTCTCTCAGTTTTAAAGCTATGTGGATGTAACTTTTCCAAAAATTTTCTTTCTATTGCAGGGAAAACATAAGTCGGAACGAGCCGGATCGGACGGATGAAAAAGCATATAGCTCCCATAGGAACAATCGGAAAAGTAAATACAAAAAAAATTAGAACTCTTCTGTTTTTTTACCCTTGCAGAGGGTATTATAATTTCAGTCAGAAGTTTGCAACGCAGTGAAGGAGACGTTTCCGACCCTATAAAGTATATATATTCTTGATCAGCATCACTAGTAGAGTCGATCTAGCCATGTCCGTCTGTCCGTCCGTCTGTCCGTCTGTCCGTCTGTCCGTCCGTTTCTATGCAAACTAGTCTCTCCGTTTTAAAGCTATCTGCATGAAACTTTCCCAAAAGTTGTCTTTCTAAAGCAGGTAGTATATAAGTCGGATCGAGCCGGATCGGACGACTATAGCATATAGCTCCCATAGGAACAATCGGAAAAATAAATGAAAAAAATTATAACTTTGCTGTTTTTAAATTTTTTTTTTTAGTTCTTCGACATATAGTATTGGGTTATTATTTTAGAATTACGGTTTAAATTTCATCAAAATCGGACGACTATATCAGATAGCTCCCATAGAAATATTAAAAATATAGAAAATAACTATCTAATATTTGAGCTGCAAATCATCATAGCTTCAATGTTTTTCAACATATACGCAATTAAATCATAATTTTAATGTTTTCAAAAGTATTTAATTCCTCCAATAGCTGCAAGGGTATATGAACTTCGGCTTGCCGAAGTTTGCTTCCTTTCTTGTTTATTTAAGAATTCTATTTCCCAATTCCATAAAAAAAAATTTTTTCTGCAATCTCTTACCTTATGAGCCAAAATAAATGGCAATTAAAAAGCAAATTAACTACACACTAAACGTAAACCCTTATGTACACAATTCTGAAAAAAAACACACAAAATGGGGCTAGTAGATGTAAAAGAAGTGGACTCAACCGCTAACGTAATCAATAATATCGATACCGATTTAACAAACATCTTATTATCAATAATTGTTTTCATTATGAGCGGATTCATTTTTTATAATGCCTATATGTACCACAACAAGTGCATATCAAAACAGAAGCCAGGCTAACGATCTGGATAAGATATAAATTAATAGACCGCGAAAATTTGTTATAAAAATGTGTTAAAAAAAAAATACAAATTATATACAAACATGTATATGTTGACAGGGACATATTTAAGAAAGAACTAAATGTTATAAAAAAAAACTGTACCTTATCTTGAATTATTATTATTGAAAATGAAAAAAAATAATTAAAAACTAAAAATGAATACACGAGATTGCATTATAATTACTATCGATAAGGAACTAAATTTTGAGAATAGAGTATTGCCATAGTTAGAAACGGAGCAGAACCTCTATTAATTTCAGATTTCGAATATGAATATATAAAAAGGTACAATCTAGATTTTTCTCCATAAATAGTTTTAAGTACCATTCCAGGTGTACAAGTAAGATCAATCATAAACGATAATGAAATACTTGACCTTGTTGCCCTTGACTCCTCCTGCATCGGAATATATGGGGAGTTTCACAACAGTTTGCTGCATCGTTATGTTTTCACGCCACAACCAACCTTAGGTACCGCATTGATTTTAAATCAAGTTCCTAATGTCTTGTCAATCATGCCCGGTCAGTAAAAGCAGGCCAAGTAGTGTTGGCCATAGCCCTCGTTAAAATAAAACGACGCATTAGAGAGTATCAAGTAGCTCCCAGGTCAACTATATAACTGAACGTTTAGCCAAACATTTTTAATGGTATTTCATACCTCCGCCACAGAAACTAGAGATCCCAGCACTAAAAAAGTAGTGCCTAAACGACTGCGAGGGACCACTGTGCTCGCCCAATTGCGAGTACACCTGTGCAGCCAGCACCGGTGCCCAATCACGTTAGACCAAGGAAAAGTGAACCAACAGCGCTTCCTAGAGCGCATATTTTTTTTCACCGTACACTGCGTTGCACAATTTTTTTTATTTTGCACTGCGATGCATATTTTTTTAATAGTATATAAAAAATAATGGAAAAATTGAGCGATATTAAAGTTGCCCATTTAGCGTGTAGCCTGAAAACCATGCAAAAACTAGGCAGATTTCTGTGTAAAATTTCTTTTTCTCATTTAAGAATTCTATTTCCCAATTCCATAAAAAAAATTTTTTTCTGCAATCTCTTACCTTATGAGCCAGTATAAATGGCAATTAAAAAGCAAATTAACTACACACAACACGTAAACCCTTATATACACAATTCTGAAAAAACACCCAAAATGTGTCTAGTAGATGTAAAAGAAGTGGACTCAACCGCTAACGTAATCAATAAAATTGAATCAAAAAATATCGATACCGATTTAACAAACATCTTATTATCAATAATTGTTTTCATTATGAGCGGATTCATTTTGTATATCAAAAAGGGCTGTAAACCGAAGCCAGGCTAACGATCTGGGTAAGATATAAATTAATAAACCGCGAACAATTGTTATAAAAATATTATATAGAAAAATATAAAAAATAACAAAATGTTATCAAAAAAAAAAAAAAAAAAAATTTGACCTTATTTTGAATTATTATTATTAAAAATGAAATAAAAATAATTAAAAATTAAAAATGAATACACGGGATTGCATTATAATTACTATCGATAAGGAACCAAATTTTGAGAATAGAGTATTAGCCATAGTTAGAAACGGAGCAAAGCCTCTATTAATTTCAGATTTCGAATATGAATGTATTAAACCATTGCTCAAATACACAAAAAGCTATAGTATTGAGTATCATTCCAGGTGTACAAGACAGATCAGTCATAAACTGAAATGCTTGAAAGAAATCTTTTAATGATGGTTTCAAAGAAATAATTCTTATTCCATTTAAAATGGAATGGATGAGTTATACAAGAAGTTAAATAATTTAAAAAGTGTACAGTACAGCAAATTATGGTAAATAAACATGCTGAAATATATGTAAACCGCTTGAACACAGCGCGTATACTAATACATGACCAGAGAGACCGGATAGACAGAGCCCATTGGTCTCAAGTATCTAGGTTCTTGATCTTAACTTAATACTTACAAAACAAAGGTACAATTAAACTATTTTTGTACCAACTACAATATATTAAATACTCCATTGGCAGTAGAAACTAGAGACGATCCAGAATTATCAGGTTCGCCAGCACTTGAGCCGGCTGAGACAGATGACCCCGTCTAGACAGGTCCCGAAATAGAGGAAAAAGATATTAATTACCTCACCATTCCCGCCGTCCTTATTCAATCTGAATTATCAGATCAGGACTTAACAGACTCCGATACAAACGATAGCCTTATAGAAGAAAAACCGACCACAATGGCCGATGAAACCATTGCCCAAAGGCCATACATAAGAAACATATCGAATGCCATTCCCAAGTTCAACAGGCAAGGCTACACCTTCAAAGATTCATAACAGCTTTCAAGTTTGTTAACCTTACAAAAGGCATATTCGAAGTTTTGGCTGTAGAAGTCAATAAATCTATAATAAAAGGATCGACGTTATACAGAGTTCAAAACGACACAACGATAGATGCCATAATCAAAAAACTGCAAGACACTCTAGCCGGCAAAACATCCGACGTAGTTAAAGCCAAAATGGCAAAAAAAAAATACAGAAAGGCAAACAGCAGAATAGTTTACAACAGAAATAGACAACCTACGATAGCTCCTTGAAGCTTCGTATATTGATGAAGCCCTATCGGCCGAACACGCTGACAAATTCAGCACAAAGGAAGCCATCACCACAATGGTTAAAAATTGTGAGTATGGCCGCCATAAAACAATATTGGAAGCAGGCAATCTTGCAACTATGAACGAAGCAGACACCAAGTACAGTACTGAAATGACGGACAATGCCAATTCAATATTGTACACCCAAAGATGAAACAACTATCGCGGCAATAACGTCAGAAACAATTTTCGCGTTAGGGGTAACAATAGAGGTAACTATCACAATAACGGATGTCACCAAAGCAACGGATATTACCAAAACAACGGCTATAACCAAAACAACGGTTACAACCGAAATAATAACCAAAATAACAATTATTATAGAAACAATTACAGAGGTGGAAACAACAGCGGTGGAAACAACCGTGGGGGAAACAACAATGACAACAATAATCAAAACAACAACGTTAGGGTAGCCCAAACGAATTCGGGAAACTCCCAAACACCTTTAGATACACAGCAGTAGATAACATCAAAATTCACACCATAAATCTCAGTCAGAGTACATTCGTCAGTTTCATAAACGAAGCAACAGGAAAGAATTAGTTTTTCTACTAGATACAGGAGCGGAATATCCATATTAAAGGAAAATTCCGATATTTCTCAACACATTCAAAATAATCATATAATAATCATACAGGGAATAAGTCAGGAAGTTTTCAAATCGAAAGGCTCAACTCTCATTAAAATACAAACTTCTAAATATATAATCCCCACACGATTTCCATATCGTAAATTTACATTTCGCTATTCCTTGTGATGGAATACTAGGAATCGATTTTATTAAAAGATACGACTGTCAACTAGACTTAAAGCCGTCTGAAGACGCTTCACGTGATTACCATTCGGTTTAAAAATAGCGCCAAATTCTTTTCAGAGAATGATGACTACAGCTTTCTCTGAATTGGAACCTTCGCAAGCATTTCTTTATATGGATGATTTAATAGTCATAGGTTGTTCCGAAAAACATACAGGGAATAAGCCAGGAAGTTATCAAATCGAAAGGCTCAACTCTCATTGAAGTACAAACTTCTAAATATATAATCCCACACGATTTCCATATCGTAAATTTACATTTCGCTATTCCTTGTGATGGAATACTAGGAATCGATTTTATTAAAAGTCATAACTGTAAACTAGACTTCAAGCCGTCTAAAGACTGGCTTATAATTAGACCAAATAACCTCAAATATCCGATTTATGTTCCAATAACATAACATCCCTAATTCTGCCAGCAACATTCCAATTCGTCCGAAAAATTTAAATAAATTCAGAAGAAGACAGTGTATTAATTCCGAATCAAGAAATCCAGCATGGTATTTACATTGCAAATACCATAGCAACAGTCCAAAATGCATACATAGTAGTTTACATTAACAATATTTAACATGAACCACTTTCAAACTACGATGTAGTACAAACAGACTTAAAAAAACGAGAAAAAACTTCCCGCCATAATTCAATAAACAACTTACAAAACTATGCACCCAGTATAGCGATGTATTCGGACTAGAAAATCACTACCAATAATTTTTATAAACAAAACTGAGATTAAATGATGAACCCGTATACATAAAATATTATAGAAATCCAAAAAGACGAGATTCAAAAACAAGTTCAAAAACTCATTAATGACAAAATAGTGGAACCCTCTGTATCACCTTATAACAGCCCACTTCTATTAGTACCCAAAAAGTCACTTCCAAATTCGGAAAAGAAAAAATGTAGGACATAAGTTCACAGATAAAGGAATCTTGCCTGACGACAAAAAATACGACGTCATTCAAAATTATCCAGTCCCACATAATGCGGACAGCGCTAGAAGATTCATTGCATTATTAAAGACGGATTATAAAAAATGTTGCTGAATATTCCCGTCACATAACAAAATTATGTAAGAAAGATGTAAAATTCGAACTGAATGCCAAACGCCTTCGAACATCTTAATTCAGCATTAATAAACACAACTCTGTTACAACACCCAAATTTTAGCAAAGAATTTTGCATAATTACAGATTCTAGCAAAGATGCTTGTGGAGCAGTCCTAACACAAAACAAATGTGGACTACAGCTTCCATTTACATTTACAGCTTTCATTTACAAAAGGTGAAAGCAACAAGAACAAGAACTAGCAGCTATTCATTGGGCAATAACACATTTCAGACCATATATGTATAGTAGGACACTTCTTCGTCAAAACAGATCACGTACCTACTTATATTCAATGGTAAACCCCAGATCCCAATTAACACGAATGAGACTTGAACTAGAGGAATATAATTTTACGGTAGTGTAGTATGCACACATATTGAATACTGTACCAAGAGTACTTAAAGTATACACACTGTAACACTTTGTTGCAGTGTTTACATAATCAAACATGCCCCGGTCATAAACCCATCTGTCCGAAATATGAACCGATCGCTATGCCTTGGACTAAACACCGAAAGTGCTAGCGTCGGCAAGTGTGAGAGGCAATCCGCTTCTTACACCAATGCGGGAAATTGGCAAATAGGATGCAAATATAAATTCTGAGTGAATAGAGTGAGAGTAATGGGAAAACGCGGAGGCCAGAAAAACAAAATAAATAAAATAATTGCTCACATTATGTGGCTATTATACACGAATACGCCGCCCACATGGGCAACAGCAGAAAAATTAACTGCTGAGCTTGATTTTTTAAAAGAATGCCTCCAGCTACGCTAACCAAATACCGCCAAAAAAACCACGCTCATCAGGGTGGCCATACTCCCGGAGGGTTTCCCGGCGGCCAGCCTGACCGCAGAGGAACTATCCGGGCTCCAGCAGTCGGTCATGGACGAGATGCTCACGTCAGCGTGGAGCGGCCCCGTCGTGTTCAGGGGAATCCACTTCAGGGTGGGTTACCTGATTATCGACTGCCTAGATGAAGGCTCAGCTGATTGGCTCAAGATTGCCGTACCTCAGCTGCGGACGTGGAAGGTAGTACCCCTAGAAACTCGCACGGGAGCAGACATCCCGGCAGCTTACAAAGCCACGTTGATCTGCCCGAGGAGCTCCGACCGGAACAATGAGGAGATATTGGCCTTCATTGGTTTCCAAAACCGGGTCGAGACGGACGCCTGGAAGGTCGTCTCCAGGAAGAACGACGGAGCTGGTGCACTCCTGGTCGTAGGGATGGACCAGACCGGAAGGTACGAGATAGTGGAGCGTGACCACAAGCCCAACTTCCGGTTTGGCTACGTCACCGTGAGCGGTCTGAAAAAGACTAAAAAAGCTCCGGAAGAGACGCCATATGTAAGGCTGTCGAGGATACCCTCGAACCACTGAATGTGGAGCCCAAGCTGCAGAGTGGGGAGCAGGATGGACAATCCATCACCAGCATGGACTTTGGGGACGACCAAGGGGATGGACACCCTATGTCATCCCAAGAGCTGGCCCAGGAGCTCCTCCTGGACGACAGCTGCGAAGAAGCCGAGGTTACCGTGATAGACGGTGGTGGAGAGACTTGCTCTCTCTCTTCACCAAACATCACAGAGCACCAAACCTCGGAGTGATGGCTGCAACAAGCAGCACTCGGCTAGCCCAGGTAAACATCCATCGGGCCAAAGCAGCATCTGCTGTCTTGGCGAGGATGTTCACCTCCCAACACCTCGGGCTAGCCCTTGTACAGGAGCCATGGTGGCACCATGGCATAAAAGGCCTGTACACGAAGGACACTAAGGTAATATGCGATCCAGGAGGATCTCCTCCCAGATCATGCATCGTTATAAAGAAAGATATCAATTATAGTATCTTTTCAGAGTTCATGAGCAGAGACTGCGTCGCCGTAACCATCAACGGCACAGAAGCTGCACCGAAGCTAGCAACGGCCTCCGCCTACTTTGCCGGGGAGGAGGCCTGTCCACCGCCAGGAATACCCGGGCTAGTGGATCACTGCCGGACGAACAAGATCCCCCTCATCATAGGATGTGATGCCAACGCACATCACGTGATCTGGGGTAGCACGGATGTCAACAACAGAGACTGTCCGCTGCAAAACACACAGCATGCTTTTAACAGCACGCTCGCCCTTAACAGCACGTTCGCGCCATCCGCGCTAAGCTTGCCTTTAACAGCACGTTTTGCTTAACAGCACGCTTAACAGCACGCATGTTCACGGGTGCTTGCGATAAATTTTAACAGCACGCTTGGCGCTTAACAGCACGCTCGCATGTTCACGGGCGATTGCGAAAACTTATCGATACTATCGACTTTCGACCCGACTGGCCAGCTGACCGATCTTGCTGATCAACACTGGCAACCTCGCGCTCTTATGCTTGAAACTAGGATTACTAAGATTTTAAGCTTAAATCTATATTTGGAAACTTAACACGTAATGAGAACTTAACATAATACTGCCTTCAATGGCTGAGATACTGGTTTGTTTGAGTGGTAAAATGTGAGGCGCCTTGAGCGTCCTCACAAAACGGAGCAGAGCCTCTATTAATTTCAGATTTCGAATATGAATATATAAATAGGTACAATCTAGATTTTTCTCCATTAATAGTTTTGAGTACCATTCCAGGTGTACAAGTAAGATCAGTCATAAACGATAATGAAATACTTGGAAGAAATCTTTTAATGATGGTTTAAAAAATAATTCTTAAAAGTGATTTTGACAAATCTTACAAGTTATTATCAAGAAACCGGCCAGTACAGCAAATTATAGTAAATAAACATGCTGAAATATTAGTAAACCGCTTCAACACAGCGCGTGTACTAATACATGACCAGAGAGACCTGATAGACAAAGCCCATTGGTCTCAAGTATCTAGGTTCAAATTGCGATCGAACTTAAAACTTATTAAACAAAGGTACAACTTAACTGTTTCTGTACCAACTATATTAAATACTCCATTGACAGTAGAAACTAGAGACGATCCAGAATTATCAGATTCACCAGCACTTGAGCCCGAGTTCAACAGGCAAGGCTACACCTTCAAAGATTCATAACAGCTTTGAAGTTGGTTAACCTGACAAAAGGAATATTCGAAGTTTTTTTTTCAAATCTCATTGAAATACAAACTTCTAAATATGTAATCCCACACGATTTCCATATCGTAAATTTACATTTCGCTATTCCTTGTGATGGAATACTAGGAATCGATTTATTAAAAGATACGACTGTAAACTAGACTTAAAGCCGTCTGAAGACTGGCTTATAATTAGACCAAATAACCTCAAATATCCGATTTATGTTCCAATAACATACAGTTCTGGCAACAACTCCCTAATTCTGCCAGCAAGATTCCAAGTCGTCCGAAAAATTGAAATAAATTAAGAAGAAGACAGTGTATTAGATCCGAATCAAGAAATCCAGCATGGTTTTAAATGGTATGGTAAATACCATAGCAACAGTCCAAAATTCATACATAAGACTATTAAACACAACAAACACAGATCAGGTAGTTTACATCAACAATATTCAACATTAACCACTTTAAAACTACGATGTAGTACAAACACACTTAAAAAACCGAGAAAATATTGTATTAACTCAGCTTTCAAAAAACTTTCCGCCACAATTTAATAAACAACTAACAAAACTATGCACCCAGTATAGGAATGTATTCGGACTTAAAACCGAATCGATCACTACCAATAATTTTTATAAACAAATACTTATATTAAATGATGATGAACCCGTATACATAAAAATTATAGAAATCCTCATACTACGATGTAGTACAAAAAGACTTAAAAAACCGAGAAATGATTGTATTAACTCAACTTTCAAAAAAAATTCCCGCCACAATTTAATAAACAACTAACAAAACTATGTACCCAGTATAGCGATGTATTCGGACTAGAAACCGAATCGATCACTACCAATAATTTTTATAAACAAAAACTGATATTAAATGATGATGAACCCATATACATAAAAAATTATAGAAATCATCATAGTCAACAAGACGAGATTCAAAAACAAGTTCAAAAACTCATTAATGACAAAATACCCAAAAATTCACTTCCAAATTCGGAAAAGAAAAAATGGCGATTAGTTTTTGACTATCGACAGATTAAAAACAACTCTTGTCTGATAAATTTCCACTCCCTAGAATTGATGATATTTTAAATTAGCTAGGTAGAGCAAAATATTTCTCATTCCTTCACTTAAGGTCCGGTTTTCACCAAATTGAACTCAAAAAAAGTTCACGGGATTTAACATCCTTTTCAACAAACAATGGTTCATATCGCTTCACGCGATTACCTTCGCAAGCATTTCTTTATATGGATGATTTAATAGTCATCGGTTGTTCCGAAAAACATATTCAGAAGAATTTAACTGAAGTTTCCGAGAAATGTAGGCAACACAACCTAAAGTTACATCCTGAAAAAAGTTCATTTTTTATGCACGGAGTCACTTTTCTAGGACATAAGTGCACAGATAAAGGAATCTTTCCTGACGACAAAATATACGACATCATTCAAAATTATCCAGTCCCACATGATGCGGACAGAAGATTCATTGCATTTTGTAATTATTACAGACGGTTGCTAAATATTCCCGTCACATAACAAGATTATGTAAGAAAGATGTAAAATTCGAATGGACAACTGAATGCCAAAAACGCCTTCGAACATCTTAAATCAGCATTAATAAGCACAACTCTGTTACAATACCCAGATTTTAGCAGAGAATATTGGATAAATACAGATGCTAGCAAATATGCTTGTGGAGCAGTCCTAACACAAAACAAATGTGGACTACAGCTTCCAGTTGCGTACGCCTCAAGATCATTTACAAAAGGTGAAAGCAACAAGAACACGAACTTGCAGCTATTCAATGGGCAATAACACATTTCAGACCATCTATTTATGGTAGACACTTCACCGTCAAAACCTACTTATTTTCAATGGTAGATCCAAATTAACACGAATGAGACTTGAATTAGAGGAATATAATTTTACGGTAGTGTAGTATGCACACATATTGAATACCAACTGTACCAAGACTACTTAAAGGGTGCACACTGTAACACTTTGTTGCAGTGTTTACATAATCAAACATGCCCCGGTTATAAACCCAACTGTCCGAAATATGAACCGATCGCTATGCCTTGGACTACCTACCGAAAGTGCTAGCGTCGGCAAGTGTGAGAGGCAATCCGCCCCTTACACCAATGCGGGAAATTGGCAAATAGGATGCAAATATAAATTCTGAGTGAATAGAGTGAGAGTAATAGGCAAACGCGGAGGCCAGAAAAACAAAATAAATAAAAGAATTGCTCACATTAAGTGGCTATTAACCACAATTACGCCGTTCACATGGGCAACAACAGAAAAATTAACTGCTGAGCTTGATTTTTTAAAAGAATGCCTCCAGCTACGTAAACCAAATACCGCAACTCACTCGAATAATATTAAAGTTATAAATGGAAAAATAATTAATAAACCACCATCTCCAAAGCCTTTGCCGTGTAGCGGCGCCTGAACCGCTTGTTTGTTTTGGCTTGAAAACTGGCGATTATTTTTGTATTTAGCGACCTTTGGAGAGTAGCCAGATGCCTAGCCAAATTTAGTGTCGGAAATTAGTGTATAGCAAAAAAAAGTACTAGTTAGTATTTTTGCGGGTGATGCCAGATAGTTCTGCAATCAGCTGTTGCTGAGAAGCTTGTCATAAGCCGAAATTTTTCAGCTGTCAGAAATTTCTAGAAAAGGCCGCAACCGACGCCGCTTGATTTTTGAACTTCCTTCTTAAATAAACCGGCGTGGCAGTCAGACGTGTGCAATTTTATCCGTTCCCAATCGGCAAAGTGGGGAAAAAATATATACACGCGGTATTTCGAAGTGCTCGCAAAGTGATTTTTCCCGCCAATAATTCAAGCAAAGAAGTGAGTTGTGTGGGGTTTTCGCTAAGTATTTTTCAAGTGCTGAATTTTCAATTTCTTTTAAAAGGCTGAAATTGTACGTTACCTGATACGGCCGCCACAGCCGCCACGGCAAACCAGCACGAGCGCATGTGCAAGAAGCCCAGTTAACTTTCGCCGACGTTCCGGGGAGCACCCACATCAGCCAGCAATTGAATCTGTCCTGTGGAGCACCTACGCTGCCCAGCGATTCGGAGTCGCCCTGAGGAGCACCTGCATTTGCCAGTGATCAGCAGTTGAAGCAGGGAGCACCCCCAAATTTTATTCAGTGATTAGCAGTCGCAGCAGTTGAAACAGTGAACTCTCGTTAAATTTAACGAGGAATTACCTCGGCCAAATAAGCATTATAGGCTAGGGAAAAATAAAATGTCCAATTAGATCGGCCCTAACCCAAATTCAAATTTAAAAAAAAAAAAAAAATGTAAAATCTAGGCTTGGGCTCGATCTTAACCTCATTTGTAACCTAAAAAAAAAAAAAATATCCAGCTTGCGAAAAATGTTCACGTGCATATCAGCCAATCAGCTACACTGGGAGAAATTCCTAACCATGTGTTAACGTAAATCAAGAAAATGTATTAAAAGAATGCGATTGAATATTGAAGTGACTATAATTTTGTTATGAAAAAAAAATTAATTTAATTAAATAATTAATAAGATTTAAATTAAGTTATGATTCATCTAGTGCGCGATTAATTTACGGTTCCTATCTCCCTGCAAAAGTTTTCTTAAATTCGTTTTGATTCAAAAAAAAATTAATTAGAAAATGTTTTTGAGTGCACATATAATATAATATATATTATATTATTTTATTATATACAATAATTATATAAAATAATAACCATGTCAAAGCAGAAATGCCTTGATTTCTTTTCCAGCCTACCTACGTCGGAAGATCGATCGTCCGCCGAGGAACCAGCTGTGTGAGTTGTTTTACCTTTATTTCAAATTATTTAAAAATTAAAATATTAATGCCAATTAAATTCTCATAAACAAAAAAAATATATATATATATATATATCAATGCCGAAAATTCAAGAAAGCCATTACTTCTAAAATTAACTATGAAAAAAAAAAATTTAATTTTAAATAAAATTAAAAGTAATTATCTAGCGATCCACTGATGAATGATGAATTAAGAATGAGTATTAATAATCATGAAAGAACAAATTATTTAATTTCCTTGAACATATAATTATTTATTTATTTTTAAAGATCATTTTGTTTAATATACCCTATACTTATTTTTAACTATTTTTACTATACATATGTACTTTACATTAATAATTATATACACCTGTGAAGCCCAGTATTTACCCATGAGGTTTAACGCGTATTATATTTTATTTTTTCTCGCCGAAATTGTTTCTCTCTTCCGTAAATTATCTAAGAAAGATAAAATGTTACTTGCAATTGAATTAAAAATTAAAATGGAAGCTTAATGAACTAACTAACTGAACTTGGGCAGTATGCGAGCCAAATTACATCTACGGCGACGCAAACAACAAATTTCTCTCTCTTTCTTTTACACTGTCCCCTTTCATTAATATCTCAAAACTCTTCTTTTTTAAATTTATGCATCTTTTCTTTCTGGTTAAGTATCTAGCTTTTGATATTGTCGCATGCACGCTCAATTCTGATTTTATTAATAGTAATACGTAGACAGTGTCAAGATCTGTACGAGCAAGACCTCCACCCCCCAAGCCGACGAGCTAGAGCCGGAATATTTAGCGTGCCCAGCCAATACAGATCCTTGAAAAAATTAAAGTACTTTGCACTTTAGTCGAACGTTACACGCTCAGCCGAAGAAACCTTACGTCTGCCCGAACGACTGCCCTGGACCACTGGACACCGCAGCATAAAAATACACATGCATAAGAAGACCTGTGCGAAGACCGGCACAGGCCCCGCCTGAGCTCGTAGGCTCGGGACATCTGCAGCAGAGAATTCAACAAGAGCGAGAGGCACACCGCCCCTTGCGCCTTCGAAGGAGCGTCAGCGAAGCCAAGCCGGCGACGACCAGCTGACGCGGGGAACACCGAACAAAAAAAAAACATTTTATTACCATTTGCACTGCGTTGCATAGTTTTTTAATTGCACTGCGATGCATATTTTTTTAATAATATAATATAATTTTGTAAAACTGAGCGGACTCTTTCTGCCCACTTAGAAGTATGTCCCGTAAAGCCAACGAAAAATTAGGTAGAACATGTAAACACAAAATTACTCATCTCAAAACAAAAATATCTATTTAAAAAAAAAAAAAACAATTTAATCATATTATTTCCATGAGCCTATATACATGGCACATTAATTATAATTTGAGAAACAGACCAAAAATAATTGGAATAAATTATAAAACACCCAAAATGGGTTAAGTAGACTCAACGGCAAACATTGAAAATAAGGTCGAATCTGAAAAAATTGATACGGAAATGATCACAACAATGCTAATAATAGCAGTTATAATGTTAGCAAATGCGCTTTTAAAATTATTTAAATTGCACAATAAGATTCCAAAGTCAAGCAAACGACTTGGACAAAATTTAAAACTTGCCCATCATAATTGCGATCATTATTGGCATTAATGAAATAAAAAAAAAATGTATTAACATATAATAAAAATTACATTAATTCCCAATATCATCCTTATTTTTTTTTAAACCAACAATGATCACTATATAAGCCATGACAAAGGTCTATAGGAATGACCCAAATTTTCAACATAGAATTCTACAATTGGTCTCAACGACCCCGAGGAGCATATTAGAGCTCGAATACAGTTACATTGATTTATTCAGGTTAGATATTTCACCAATGATTCATTGCTCGTGAACACAAAAAGGAATTGTATTACCAACAATTCCAGGAGTTTTTGTTGTTTAAAAAAGTAAATGAATATTTAGGACGAACACTAGATTTCGTCCCTTACAAAAAGCCTTAGTATTGAATGGGAGGAATTATTTACCCATACCCATAAAATTAAAGAAGCATTTATTAAATCCTATAAAAGTTTAATCCAAAAAAGGCCAATACAACAAGAGGAAAACGTGGAGGACAAGCCTATCTAGGTACTTTTCGTGGTAGAGGAGGCCGTGGTAACTACATCGGTCAATACCAATACCAAAACAATGGATATAACCGATACAACGGATATAATCAAAGTTATAATAACCGGACCAACAACTATAATAATAATATAATATAATAATAATAATAATAATAATAATAATAATAATAATAATAATAATAATAATAATAATAATAATAATAATAATAATAATAATAATAATAATAATAATAATAATAATAATAATAATAATAATAATAATAATAATAATAATAATAATAATAATAATAATAATAATTTTTACAAACAAAAAATTAGATTGAAAGATGATGAACCAGTTTATATTAAAAACTACAGAATTCCTCACAGTCAAAATGAAGAAGTAGATAAACAAGTCGATAATTTAATCAAAGATAAAATCATAGAACCTTCAGTTTCAGAATGTAACAGTCCATTATTAATTGTACCCAAAAAGTCACTACCCAATTCAACCGATAAAAGATGGCGTTTAGTAATTGACTACCGCCAAATCAATAAGAAAATCTTATCCGATAAATTCCCATTTCCAAGAATAGACGAAATTCTCGATCAGCTAGGCAGAGCAAAATACTTCTCATGTTTAGATGTAAGGTCAGGATTTTATCAAATAGAACTCGAAGAAAACTCTCGGAATATAACGTCATTTTCCACGAGCAATGGCTCCTATCGTTTCACGCGATTACCTTATGGCTTAAAAAAGGACCAAATTCTTTCCAAATAATGATGACAATTGAATTTTCAGGTATCGAACCTTCACAGGCTTTCCTTTATACGGATGACCTAATTGTCATCGGTTGTTCAGAAAAGCATATGATTAAAAACCTCACAAACGTTTTTGATTTATGCAGGAAACAAAACCTTAAATTGCACCCAGAAAAGTGCACATTTTTCAGACACGAAGTTACCTTATTTGGGCATAAGTCTACTGACAAAGGTATTCTACCAGACAACAAGAAATATGAGGTCATAGAAAAATACCCAGTCCCAACGGACGCAGATAGCGCTAGAAGATTTGTTGCATTCTGCAATTTTTACAGAAGATTCATTACAAATTTTTTTTCGATTTTTCACGACACATAACGCGATTATGCAAAAAAAATACAACTGATGAATCCAACATTATTACAGTATCCCGACTTTAATAACAACGGATGCAAGTAAACAAGCATGCGAAGCCGTTCTAACACAAGAACATAATGGAAACATCTACCAGTACATTCACAAAAGCAGAAAATAATAAAAACACAACAGAACAAGAATTAGCAGCTATACATTGGGCAATTTAGACCATATATATACTGAAAAAACTTCACAGTAAAAACAGACCACAGACCACTAACCTATCTAATTTCAATGACTAACCCAAGTTCAAAACTAACCAGAATGAGACCCTTTGACTAGCACTGAAACGCCACAAATGGCTTTCGACAGGATAAAGTTGGATACGATCGGTCCACTACCCTAATCTGCAATTAAACAAAATTTCTTGTAGCAATACCAATACCAAATAGAAGTAGCAAAAGCTATATTTGAAGATTTTATTTTGAAGTACGGTCCAATGAAGACGTTCATTACGGATATGGAAACAGAATATAAAAATGCAATAATAGAAGAATTATGCAAAAATTTGAATATCAAAAACATAACTTCTACCGCTCATCATCATCAGACTGTAGGTTCCAGCAGAACATTTTATGAGTTCATCCGATCATACATTTATTAATTTATTTATTGATTTATAGTTAACAATGAACTGCTAACTTACACATATATGCTAAAAATAAGTCTAACTTAAACTAACTAAATATTATATGATTCAAGAAAAGCATAAATGTTTTAAGATATCCGATCAATAGAATTTTTCAAAGATATTGCAGGATATACTGCATTATAAGGGCTCATGAAGGGCAAAGTTGGATCTACAAATTGGCAAGTGAATAGGGCGAAAAGTACGAGTAATTTTTAAGAGAACAGCGTTGTTAATATAGCTAAGCAGGAGGACAGAATTCACATCACCTATGAGAAGCTTGTGCAAAATAATTACTCCGCTGCACATTCTACGATGCTTTAAATACTTTAAATTAGTATTAACATTGAAGAATAAAGTGGCAAACGCCTCACCGGGTCCCAATTCAGCTGTCGAAGAGCAAATAATAAAAATTGCTTCTGGACTGACTCGATTAATTTTTGTTGATCAATATATTGAGGGCTCCAAACACATTCACAGTATTCCAAAATAGGGCGAACCGTGCAAATGTAAAGAGTTTTTGTTGTATATACATTCAAATATTTTAATTTTTAATTTAACAATGGCGTTTTCTCTGGGTGTACTTACAGGGTCTGCTTCAGGCGTTTAATATCTTCTTTTATAGTGACAATCCGCTCCTCTGGCTCTTTTAGCGCCATAGATCCCCGCGATATTTGCTCCTTCAGCAACTGGATTTGCTCCTGCCGCCTCACCTCCCTGTTTGAATTTCAGGGTCGCGAAGAGGTTGCGCGACTCCTCCTCCTTCGAAGCTACCTCGATGTTCACCTGCAAAGGGAAGGGGGGTAAGCATGGGCAGGGCTATTAATTCTCCGATTCGATGGATTTGATATTTAATGCTTATTTTAGTTTACTGGAAGCTGGAAAAAAAATTTAAAAAGGTATTTTTCAAAGTCCGATATTAAAGCACCTTATCTGCATCATAGCATTTCTATATTTTTCAATGTGCTTCTTCTTCCAAATACACATTTCTTATGAGTACAAAAGAATAATGCCATTGGCCAACAATTATTAACATAATCTTGACTGGGAAAATAATTGGTGAAGAAAAAGTTCGCTTTATTGCCATTACTCACTAAATTAGTTTGGAAACTAACACTCCCTCTTAACAAAATTGAGTATCTGCTATTTGACATGTTTTAAGTAATAGCAAGCTGGCGAACTTTTCCCGTATAACATACGTAAGTGGAAACCTAACACCCAGAGAAAAATCTTTTTAAGTCCAAATATTTTCACTTTGGATTAAATATTTTCGGTAATGATTTAGCCCCGAGGGGTGTTGTGTTTAAATCAAAGTATCTCACACTTTAATTTTTATTTTTAAAAAAAATTTAAGTCAACAATTTTCCTGTTGGATAAGCCAAACGTGAATAATGACATTATCAAGTTTTTAGTTTATTTTAAGTAAGCTTTTATTTTTAAACATTCAAATATTTTAATTTTTAATTTTACTATGGGGTTTTCTCTGGGTGAACTTACAGGGTCTGCTTCAGGCGTTTAATCTCTTCTTGCATAGTGACAATCCGCACTTCTTGCTCTTTTAGCGCCATAGCAACTGGATGACATGCTCCTGCCGCCTCATCTCCCTCTGCTTGAAATTCAGGATCCCGAAGAGTTTGCGCAACTCCTCCTCCTTCGAGGCCAGCTCGTTGTTCACCTGCAAAGAGAAAGGGGGTAAGCATGGGCAGGGCTATTAATTCCCGGCCGCGGGACCTGACTGATCAGCGTGTCTTTCTCGCCAACTTGACAGTTTCTTTTGTCCAGTTTGGATCGGTTCTCCTGCTCGGTCTTCTGCAGGCTGTTTATCAAGTGGTTCCGAGCGGTGAGCATCTGCTGATCGAGATCGATCTTCTCCCGCAATTTGGTCATCTCTTTGCTAAACCGATCCTAAACTTGAGATTGGGTCTCCGATTCGTTGGATTTGATATTTAATGCCACTTTTAGTTCACTGGAATTACTTATTTTAGATGTGAAAACGTTACATTTTATTTTGTTATTATTCAATCGACCAATTTCGGAATTCATGTATTATAATTTAAAACATTTTATATATTTATATAAAAACAAGTAGAAGCCATTTTAAATCCAAAATTTTTAATTTTAAATCGAGCAATTTGTTGTACTAACAGCCCAATAATTTTTGAAAGCTGCAAATAAGATTTGGTTAAAAATTAAGATTGCTCTTAATATTACGATATTTCACAGATTAGTTAAGTTCTTAAAGTATGCGGGAAAAAAAATTGAGTGCTTACTTTTGGACATGTTTAATAATAGGAACGATATACAAGAGAATTAATAGCATTTGCTATATACTCACGCAGATTCTTGGGCAATCGGTGCAGATCGTCGGCGTGAACAACGATTTTGCACTTCTCGTTCACCACCACGGCCACAAACTTGTAGACTTCTTGAAGCTTTTGGGGTGCCAAGGTGCGGATTTTGTGCATGAACTCCGACTGCAAGTTCTCCAGCTTCTTGTGCTGCATCTCCAAGCCTCGCACCTTGTTCAATCAAATCGGGAATTGAGTCAGCAGCTACTCACCAGCTTCCGTCGTTGACTTAGCTTTTGGGCGCGGCATACATTTAGTCCGCTTGACAGAGTCCTTGTCCACTTCAGGTTTACGTTCATGATCGCCCACTGTATTCTCGGAGGCTAGAAGCAAGGGCAAGGAACACGCACTGTCACTGGTTACTGCCTCCAAGGGAGTGGCCCGAACTGGGGAAGTGTTTCTCTTCGGGTCACCTGCAAGCCTGCGGATAGGTATGCGACTGGTCGGGATTGATCTGGGTCTGCGGATGGTCGGGATGCGACTGGGACTGGTATCGGGTGGAAGTAAGAGCCTATGGAAAATGTTTAGCATTCACAAGTACCACGTTAAAATGATTCACTTCTACTCACCCAAGAAGGACCAATGGGTGCGGGCTTTTTAACTTTTCCCTTGGACCTCAGCTTTGAGGCCTTATTACCTATCAAAGAAATCAGAGGTCCATTAGCAATACCTTAATACCGAAATTCAAATCTTATCACGAACTGGAGCCGACATGATGCTATTTTGCTGTAGAAAAAGTGATGAAATTGTAACCGATTATATTTTGATCAACAAAACGAAAAAATATAAAAAAAAGTTTGGCCTGTATGATTCAGGATGTAAGAGGTACACAAATATTTTCTTTTGGACTGCTTCGACTTTTGAAGTATACTGAATGATAAGGCGTAGCCCTAAGTTATACTATAAATATAACTTTTACCACTGTACCCGGTGTTTTCCAGGCTACTTTACTTAGGATGGGAGTATGAAAACAAATGAGCACTATCAAAAACTGCGAAGCTTTGGATAAAACGGAAGGCATTTCGCTCTCTGATGCACATCGTCTGTGGGCAAAATTTGCATTCAGTTGCTGTTCGTTCGCTTTCCGTGTAAGTTCTCAGTTCTAAGTTCGATCTGCCTAATGTGGTTTTAGATAATATTTGATACAAGATCCGTCAATATTAGGGACTACGAGTACCCAGCTTTAGACAGTCGGCACTTTTTAATTAAATCTAATCAGGGACGTAGACAGTCTGTATAGTACATATGTACAAACAAGCCGCCCATTTAGATACTTGGTCTCATGAGCCAGGTTGCCAAAATTCCAAAGATTGTACAGCCAGCCAAGATGGAAGTTATCGAATCTATGGTAATGATTATAATCACGTTTATGAAATATAATAATAAATATAAAGCTAATAAATCAGACATTTAAATGCTATTTAAGTAGCTTACTTGTGCACAATCTTGTTGAAATCATTGAAGGAGGCGTACATGAACAGGGTGCCAAAGCAAGCGGCCAACGAGAAGAACATTTGGGTGATGGCCGTATATCAAACATGTTGAATCAGCACCTGCGACCATTGTGGCTTTAGGAAATACACAATTCCATGCCAGGCTCCTGGCAATGTAACAGCCTGGATCAAAGTATAAGAATCTTTGCCTGAGCTCCTAGTGCCATTAGACAAAAGTGTTCCGATGATAACCCAAGTGGCTAAGAGAAACAATACCAGATCCCAGCTAGGAGTTCCTAGACCATTGTCCTCCAATGTTTCTGGTTCCCGGTGTTTTCCAGGCTATTATGCTTAGGATGGGAGTAATGAAACTAGAGAGCACTATCAACAAATGCCAAGCTTTGGATGAAACGGAAGGCCTGCAAAGTAGAACGTGGTTTCGCTCTCTGATGCACATCGTCTGAGGGGAAAATTTGAATTCAGTTGCTGTTCGTGCGCTTTCCGAGTAAGTTATCAGTTCTAAGTTCGATCTGCCTAATGGGGTTTAAGATAATATTTGGTACAAGACCCGTCAATATTAGGGAATACGAGTACCAAATGGGCCTTACAATGCCAGTGTAGTACTAAAGAGAACACCTAAATGTGCTTTTGATGATTTAATCTATCGGATTTGTTTTTAATACCCCTATGGGAGCTGTTATTTTGCTTACTTTTGCTTTAGACAGTCGGCGCTTTTTAATTAAATTTAATCAGTGACGTAGAAAGTGTGTATAGTACATATGTACAAACAAGCCGCCCATGAACATACTTGAACTTGGCAATCGCCTCCGGGTATGAAATGAATGCCAGCTCCACCCCTAACCACCTGCAAAATGTCCGAGGTACTGGTGTCATGAGCCAGGTAGCCAAAATTCCAAAGATTATACAGCCAGCCAAGATGGAAGTTATCGAATCTATTATAATCACGTCTCTGAAAATATTAAAGCTAATAAATCAGACATTAAGCCATTTGAGTAGCTTACTTGTGCACATTCTTGTTGAATTTATTAAAGGAGGCGTACATAAACAGGGTGTCAAAGCAAGCGGCCAACGAGAAAAACATTTGGGTGATGGCCGCTTACCAAAAATGTAAATTCAGCATGTGGCTTTAGAAAATACACAAATCTATGCCAGGCACCTAGCAATGTAACAGCGCGGATCAAAATGACTAACATCACCTAGGGAACAGGGCCAGAATATAAGAAGCTTTTTCTAAGCTCCTTGTGCCTTTAGACAAAATTGTTCCGATGATAACCCAAGTGGCTAAGAGAAACAATATCAGATCAGATATCAGATATCAGAAGAGAAACTGTAAGATCAGATGTATTTAGGCGGCGCAAGCAGCGGCCTCGCATGAGAGGGAGAGTGTTATGCTCACATGGTAACCGAATGGTCGGCCGCGCATGCAGACATGCCGACTCAGCATTTAGGATGTGCATGACATTGTTGTGCGGGTCGAATTGCTTTGCACTTGAAGTGCTGGGAATATTCGGACATAAACAAATGCTACAATGTTACAGTGATATAAGCGGTACAGTGTGTACCCTATATATGAGCATACTACATACCACTCGCTCACATTCAAAGTTAAAGAATGACCTCTCAGAGAGATCCTCTTAAAGTTCATGTTACTTAACATAGGTTTAACATAACATAAGTATCGTATATTGGTGTTGCATAATTATTTGTATTGTGTAAGAATCGGTATAATAATATATGTGTGTTAGCGTGTGTATGAGCCTAATACAATTCAGCCAACCTGTTATACGGATTTAATGATCCTGCTTTATTTTGGAAACAATTTTGACAAATTAGTCTTATGTCTAACTTAACGGAGAAGGAGTATTTTCATGGTCTGCCATTTCGATTGCGCCAAGAGCCAAATTCAAACTGACTACCCTTAAAATACCAGAGCTTATCTTCTTGCTCTCCGGTTCTCTCTCTCTCTCTCTCTCTTGGGCGACCGGGCCTCACTCGACGACTACGCCACTCTATAAGATATCTTGCAATGCCGTCGCGCTACGAGTAGAGCAGGAGTTCCTAGAATTCATGTTTTATCAGGAACCAATGTCTTACCAGCTACTTATGCTTTAGCGCTCATCGAATTCAAATACTTCTGAGAACTGCGACACGGCCTTCCTGACCTGCACACTTCCTCGTGTATGCGTGACCCAATAAGCTTTATTATGTTTATTATTTCATAAACATGCAACCAATAACAGCGTTTCTTGTTATATCTCAACAACATTAATTTCACAATTTCTCTTTTTTTCCAATTGGACACCAACTCGTCCTCCTCCCGCCACGTATCCACGCAGGATCATGGTGCAGTCTCACACAATTCTTTTCGCCCAGCATTATTATAGGATTTACACATACACTCCCGCCAAGCATCCCCATAGGATCATGGTGCAGCCGTATGCACATATGCTCCCGCCACGCATTCACACAGAATCGTGGTGCAGTCTTACATAATTGTTCTCGCCAAGCAACCTCGTTGGATTTACACATACACACCCGCCAAGCATCCCCATAGTATAATGGTGCAGCCGTATACACATATCCTCCCGCCACGCATTCACACAGAATCGAGGTGCAGTCTCACACAACTATTCTCGCCAAGCATCCTCGTATGATCTACACATACGCTCCCACCAAGCATCCCCATAGGATCATGGTACAGCCGTATACACAAATGCTCCCGCCACACATTCACACAGAATCGTGGTGCAGAGTAAGCCATCGGAATCGGATGGAGTTCTGCCTGCACTTTACCTTTAGAGCCTTTTGATATTTTGCATTTAATGCAATTTTCTACGAAACGCCTAACATATTTTGACATGTGGGCAAACCAATAGTGCGCATAAACTTTATCTAATGTCTTCACCCAACCCAAGTGCATTACAGCTTCGTGTACGTGGTTTATTACAGCCCATCTGTAAGCTCTGGGTATTAGGGGCAGACAGCGTGTTCTTCCGTTGCGTTGGATTTTTCGATGAAGCATACCTTTTCTCAACTCATAAGTTTTTAGTAAATATTCCTCTAATTCGTCGTTACGTAGCTTTTTGATTATTTCAGAAACATATTTTGACAAGTGGGCAAACCAATAGTGCGCATAAACTTTATCTAATGTCTTCTCCCAACCCAAGTGCATTACAGCTTCGTGTGCGTGGTTTATTACAGCCCATCTGTAAGCTCTGGGTATTACGGGCAGACAGCGTGTTCTTCCGTTGCGTTGGATTTTTCGATGAAGCATACCTTTTCTTTTTAGTAAATATTCCTCTAATTCGTCGTTACGTAGCTTTTCGATTATTTCAGAAACTTCTGGATCTCGCTGTTGTTCGGCGAGTAGCCAGTTGTCGGAGACCTCGGTTAAATTTATGCGCTTCTCGACTACCTTTTCTAATTGGGAATCTTTTGGACTGGTAGAGGATTCCGAGACAGAAAATCAGCATGAGCCATTCTCTCCCCTTTCCTATATTCAATGCAAAACTGAAAAGCCTGCAAGTACCCCCACCACCGGTGTACCCTCGGCGTCAATGTGGTCTTGGAACGACTTGCCCTTAATGAATCGCAATCCGTAAAAATCACAAATTCGAGACCCTGCAAATAATGCCTGAAATGTTTAACGGCGTTCACCACTGCAAAAGTTTCTAACTCGTAAGAATGGTATTTGGACTCGACTGGAGTTGTGCATTTACTAAAATACTCGATTACATACGGCTTTTTATCTATTCGGTGCATCAAAATGGCACCATAACCAACCATACTTGCATCTGTATGCAACTCGACAGGGTGTTTGGGATCGAAGATGGTCAATACTGGAGAACTTGTCAAAATTTCTATTATTTTCTGTCTTAGTTGTTCATGTTCGTCTTTCCATGTAAATTCCTTGCATTTTTGATTAGTTTGTAAAAATAATGGTTTTAATAACTCTGAAAATTTTGGCACAAACTGCCGGAAGTAGGAAACCAATCCTATGAACTGTCTTAACTGAGGTACCGTCTGAAGAGGTGGTAGTTCCACAAGTGCTTTTATTTTGAGACCGTTTGGTCGTATTTCTCCCGCACTAACTTCATACCCTAGGTAATTTATTTTCTGTGTGAGGAATGTATCCTTGTTTATCTTAAACGAGAAACCGGCTTCCATTAAAATTTTAAATACTTCATTTAATATTGGTCCTCAAGAACTAGTGGGATGGTTCGAAGGGAGGCTTAGCTGAGGCCACCAGGCGGGTCGCAGGTTGCGGATAGCGAACGACCTTCTGGGAAGGTTAGTTGCGAATAAGCGCAAGCAAATAAGCAACCCCGGACAAACAGCGGGTATACCGATGGAGGTATACCGACAAGACGCTTGTTTGGCCGTCTTAACACCGTAGCCTTACACAACTCACAACTACCTACCTCCATCCTATCCCCCACATCTCACCTCGGTGCCGGACTAAGGTGTCATTCGACCCGTGCCGATAGTAAGCATAGACTGGGGCCCGAGTTAACAAATAGACCAGTCGCAAACGGAGGGTTCAGGCAAGTGGCGACCGTCTGTCCTAACTACGCCTTACCGGTACGGCGGATCTCTGCCCGGGCGGACTATATACTTCTCCGCAACTCGTGGGGCCCCATGAAGAAGATCAAAAACATAAAAATCCCGCAGGATATCCCTGCAACCGGTGTCAAGGAGCCGAGGGAGCAGCCGGCATTGGGGGCAGCATCGGCTGGCAAACGGCTGAACACCAGCCGCACACCACCAACGGACACCCCCAAGAGGTCTAGGCACGGCACTGGGGCTAGTGAGACGTCCTCACGGGTACCTGTTCAAGAGGGGCCTAGCACAGCAGCAGCAGCAGAAAAGGCAAAGGTGCAGGCCAGGAAGATACCTTCCCAGCCCCACCAAAACCAGAAGCCGACAACCGCTGGAGGACGACCCTCTAGCTCGGCACCACCGGTCATCGGACCCCAACCGACATACGCGGAGGCTGCCAAGAAAGCTACGCTCATCAGGGTGGCCATACTCCCGGAGGGTTTCCCGGCGGCCAGCCTGACCGCAGAGGAACTATCCGGGCTCCAGGAGTCGGTCATGGACGAGATGCTCACGTCAGCGTGGAGCGGTCCGGTCGTGTTTAGGGGAATCCCCTTAAGGGTGGGTTACCTGATTATCGACTGCCTGGATGAAGGCTCAGCTGAGTGGCTTGAGGTTGCCGTACCTCAGCTGCGGACGTGGAAGAGAGTACCCTAGAAACCCGCACGGGAGCAGACAACCCGGCACCTTACAAAGCCACGTTGTTCTGCCCGAGGAGCTCAGACCGGACCAATGAGGAGATACTAGCCTTAATTGGTTTCCAAAACCGTGTCGAGACGGACGCCTGGAAGGTCATCTCCAGGAAGAACGAAGGAGCTGGTGCACTCCTGGTCGTAGGGATGGACCAGACCGGAAGGGATGAGATAGTGGAGCGTGACCACAAGCTCAACTTCCGGTTTGGCCACGTCACCGTGAGCGGTCTGAAAAAGATTAAGAAAGCTCCGGAAGAGACGCCCAATGACCACATCTGTAAGGCTGTCGAGGATACCCTCGAACCACTGAACTTGGAGCCGAAGTTGCAGAGTGGGGAGCAGGATGGACAATCCATCACCAGCATGGACATTGGATGGACACCCTATGTCATCCCAAGAGCTGGCCGAGGAGCTCCTCCTGGACGACAGCTGCGAAGAAGCCGAGGTTACCGTGATAGACGGTGGTGGAGAGACTTGCTCTCTCTCTTCACCAGACATCACGGAGCACCAAACCTCGGAATGATGGCTGCAACAAGCAGCACTCGGCTAGCCCAGGTAACATCCATCGGGCCAAAGCAGCATCTGCTGTCTTGGCGAGGAGGTTCACCTCCCAACATCTCGGGCTAGCCCTAGTACAGGAGCCATGGTGGCACCATGGCATAAAAGGCCTGTACACGAAAGACACTAAGGTAAAATGCGATCCAGGAGGATTACCTCCCAGATCATGCATCGTTATAAGGAAAGATATCAATTATAGTATCTTTTCAGAGTTCATGAGCAGAGAATGCGTCGCCGTAACCATCAACAGCACAGAAGCTGCACCGAAGCTAGCAGTGGCCTCCGCCTACTTTGCCGGGGAGGAGGCCTGACCACCGCAAGGAATACCCGGGCTCGTGGACCACTGCCGGACTAACAAGATCCCCCTCATCATAGGATGTGATGCCAACGCGCATCATGTGATCTGGGGCAGCACGGATGTCAACAACAGAGGTGAGCAATTACTAGAATTTATTTTAAACAATAACCTAGAGATCTGTAATGTCGGCGCCAGGCCGACATTTGTTACTAGGGTACGGGAAGAGGTGCTAGACATAACTCTAGCAACCAATTCATTTAAACCCCACATTAAGAACTGGCATGTGTCACCAGAAGAATCTATGTCCGACCACAGGACAATTTTGTTTGAGGTAGCCTTCAACACAAAAAGATGTAACCCTAAAAGAAACCCCAGAAAAACAAACTGGGACAAATTCAGGTCAACTCTAGAGCTCAATCTTTCCAACGAACCGTCAGGATACCCAAGACATCCCTTGGAATTAGATAGAGCGGTAGACAACCTAGGCCACAAAATAGTGAATGCCTTTAAAGACAGTTGTTCTCTAGGCAGACAGAAGCGGGAAACAGACGCACCATGGTGGAATGCTAGTCTTGAACGACTACGTGTAACCACTCGGAAGCTCTTCAACAAATCAAAAACTGATAGGAACTGGGAACTATACAGGCGAAGCCTGACGCTCTACAACAAAGGGATCAGAAAAGCCGAACGGAAAAACTATAGGAACTTGTGTGAGGCAATAAGTAACGTCAACGAGGGCGCGAGACTGCACAAAAAAATGGCTAAAAGTGCAACGGATAGTAATTTAGCCCTAAGTAAAGGGAATAACACCTTCACCTCCACGGATCGGGAGAAATTATAATTGCTATTTGACACGCATTTCCCGGGAAGTACTCCCACTACGAGAAACATAATGCGTGATCAACATAGAACCCCTAGGACAGTAGCTAGTGACTGGGCAGCAGCCAAGTCTATAGTTACGCCCAAGAAACTCAAATGGGCTATTGGAACCTTCCAACCATTTAAATCACCGGGATTAGACATGATCTCTCCAGCTTTCTTACAGCAGGGGCAGGAACTACTCCTAACCCGCCTTTGAAGACTAATGGTGAGCAGCCTAGCCCTTGGGTACATCCCAAGTGCATGATCGGGAAGAAAGACATCACCAGCCCAAAGTCCTTCAGACCTATCAGCTTAACTTCGTATTGTCTTAAAACGCTAGAAAAACTGGTAGACTACAATATCAGAAGAACAGCTCTCAGAGACTGTCCTCTGCAAAACACACAGCATTCATACAAAGCAGGTCGTTCAACACACACTGCACTTTATCAACTATGTCGCACTCTAGAAGGGGCAATTGACAGCAAAGAAATAGCTATCTGTGCCTTTCTAGACATAGAGGGAGCCTATCCCCCACATCTCACCTCGGTGCCGGACTAAGGTGTCATTCGACCCGTGCCGATAGTAAGCCTGGCTGGGGGCCCGAGTTAACAAATAGCCCAGTCGCAAACGGAGGGTTCAGGCAAGTGGCGACCGTCTGTCCTAACTACGCCTTACGGCGGATCTCTGCCCGGGCGGACTATATACTTCTCCGCAACTCGTGGGACCCCATGAAGAAGATCAAAAACATAAAAATCCCGCAGGATATCCCTGCAACCGGTGTCAAGGAGCCGAGGGATTCGATTTTCTGTAAACAACGCCGTTTCTAATTCTTCCTTAATTTTCTGTATATTGATATCTTTTAATTGACATATTAAAAGATTGTCCTCAAAACTAGTGGTTTCTACTATTAAAATATAACATCTGCTCAGAGCATCTACGTGTGCATTTTTGTTCCGGATCTATGAATCAGTTCATAATCATAATTTTGCAGTTCAAGTGCCCATCGGGCGATTCTAGGATTTAGTTCGACTCTGTTTAATGTCAGAGCTAAAGAATTGCAGTCGGTTATTATCTTAAAATGTTTACCATGAAGATAGATTCGAAATCTACGCAGGGCATAGATGATAGCTAGGGTTTCCAGCTCGAAGCTGTGGTATTTTGCCTCAGTCTCTGTACTTCGCTTTGAAAAGTTGAATACGGGATGGAGTTTTCCATCTCTAGCGCTGGCATCGCAATGTAATTCAACCTCATCTTTATGATTATGTATGGCTAAGAAACAGACTAGTTCTCTTTCTTGGAAAGAAAATTCCTTGTCTTTCCTTAAAGTGCCATAAAGTGGCTTAGTTAATGTGGAGAAATCTTTTATAAGCCTTCTAAAATAGGAACATAGTCCTAAAAAGCTTTGTACGTTATGTACTTTTTCGGGAATTGGGAAGATTTTAATTTTAATCCTTCTTTGGCAATAAAAAATCCTCAGACTACGCTGAGAATTACCTCTTAATTTGGTAACGAGTAGCATTCGTAGGCAGTCATTATCTAAGTTGTGTATGTTCTTAAGGTGATCTACCCAGTTGCGTGCACAAATGTTTCCGTCGAAGTTGATGGCAGCTTCTTTGGCAAACGAGAGTGAGGCTGGTGATCCAGCCCTGGACGATGGAACTCCCTGTGTGACATACCGTGCACCTTCCGCGTTGCCACCTAATCCGTTTCCTGTAGCGATTGGAGTTGGATTGAAGGCGTTGCCATCCGATGAATCTCCAATTGGCTGTTCGGGCGCAACGTGTGTCTCTGCCTGTTGTTGTTGATGTTGGATGGTGCCGCAAGTTTCAGCCTGCTGCAACGCATTCTGCTGCGCAATAAGTGTGTAACACCGTCGGAGACGCCCTCCTGTAGTGCGGGCGATGCGCTTTCAGGGTTTGTGTTGACCTCTTCACGTTCTGTTCCAGAGGCGCCAGCTTGATCTTGTCCAGCATTCTGGTCAACTTCGGCCTCTGGTACTTGGCCTCGTTGTTCAGGTGGTATCTGCCCTAGACGAGCCATCAACTCGGTTTTAATACCTTGGGTTGATAAACCCAATGCTGAAAGCCATCTTTTCAGCTGGACGACCGTAAATTGGTTTAAATTTTCCTCGTTCATGGCGTTGATTTGACCACTTCTGAAATTGTGGTAGGCGTTTGTCAACTCTTTATTCTAACACGTCTTAATGCTACCACTCGCTCACACTCAAAGTCTCAGAGAGATCTTCTTCCAGTTCATGTTTAACATAACTTAACATAAGTATCGTATATTGGTGTTGTATAATTATTAGTATTGTGTAAGTACTTTTGCTTTTTCCTGGCCGGCATGTTCGAAAAACAAAAACAAATCGCATGGGCTTCATCTAGCGAAGTTCAAAACAAAGCAGGCTGACAAAATTCTGTCCGCACTTCTGCCACTGCCGAAGTTCAAACTTTTTTGTTGTTGTTCATTTCGAAGTAATTCGGAGCAGCGGCTGAAGATGGGAGAGGGTTGGACGGAGAGAAAACGGAGAAAAAAATCAAAATGTCAAGAACAAAAGGAACTGTGTATACTTTTGAATACCCTATTTTAGAAGTGCTAGTGTATTTATTTATTTTTAAGATGATATATAATTGACACCCTGGCACCGCTAGGCAGAAATTTCGGTTTCGTTGCAACAGAGTGAGGAAGTGTTTTTAAAATTGAAAATTTTAGGCAATTATTAATTAATCAGGTAAGTGCATAAATATAAATAAATAAACAAAGCTGACGGCACTGCTGCTGATTTTCCTTAAAAAAAGTCCAAGGATGCAGAGGAACCCTATTCTTTCACGTTTAAAAAATAGGAGGAGCTGGTGGCGTTAAAATATGCTCGACTACTACAACCGCCTATGTAAGTAAAATATTTATGAAGAAGATGAGTGTGCAATTAATTCTGTGTTTTTTCTACAGATTGAGACCATCACCGCCATTCTTCGGCGAAATAATTTGCCTAAGTCGATTAAAGGAGTTTTGGCAGAGCACCTTCTTTGCGACTTCAATATAGACGGTTTAAATGGAAAAAAGGCCCTTAAGGCCTTTCCAGGATTTTTTTCCGTTATAGTCGGTATGTATAATTAAGCAAAATGTATCAGATTATTTATTTTATTCTAATATACATATCTGTTTTGTTTACAGACAGCAAATCTGCGTTGGGAGGCCAGCTGCCGACGAAAAAGGCCCTTGCGCACGCCTTATCTTGCGCAAAAAACAACGCAAACAAAAAAAAAAAACAAAAATAAATGTTAAAACACTAATTTTAATAAATGTTTATAAATTGAATTTCTGAT
Source organism: Drosophila gunungcola (assembly GCF_025200985.1). Lineage (NCBI taxonomy): Eukaryota > Metazoa > Arthropoda > Insecta > Diptera > Drosophilidae > Drosophila > Drosophila gunungcola. The sequence goes on from NW_026453335.1 coordinate 96,264, forward strand.
GTTTTTATACCCTTGCAGAGGGTGTTATAATTTCAGTCAGAAGTTTGCAACGCAGTGAAGGAGACGTTTCCGACCCTATAAAGTATATATATTCTTGATCAGCATCATTAGTAGAGTCGATCTAGCCATGTCCGTCTGTCCGTCCATCTGTCCGTCCGTCTGTCCGTCCGTTTATATGCAAACTAGTCTCTCAGTTTTTAAGCTATCTGCATGAAACTTTCCCAAAAGTTGTCTTTCTATTGCAGGTAGTATATAAGTCGGAGCGAGCCGGATCGGACGACTATAACATATAGCTCCCATAGGAACAATCGGAAAAATAAATGAAAAAAATTATAACTTTTCTGTTTTTAATTTTTTTTTAGTTTTTCGAGATATAGTAATGGTTAAATATTTCAGAATTACGTTTAAATTTCATCAAAATCGGACGACTATAGCATATAGCTCCCATAGAAACAATCATAAAAATAAATGAAAAAAAATTATAACTTTTCTGTTTTTTAATTTTTTTTTTAGTTCTTCGAGATAAAGTAATGGATAAATATTTCAGAATTACGGTTTAAATTTCATCAAAATCGGACGACTATAGCATATAGCTCCCATAGAAACAACCATAAAAATAAATTTAAAAAAATTATAACTTTTCTCTTTTTTAATTTTTTTTTTAGTTCTTCGAGATATAGTAATGGATAAATATTTCAGAATTACGGTTAAAATTTCATCAAAATAGGACGACTAAATCATATAGCTCCCATAGAAATAATAAAATTATATAAAATAACTACCTAATAATTGAGCTGCAAATCATCATTGCTTCAATGTTTTTAGACATATACGCAAGTAAATCATAATTTTAATGTTTTCAAAATATTTAATTCTTGCAATAGCTGCAAGGGTATATAAACTTCGGCTTGCCGAAGTTGGCTTCCTTTCTTGTTTTTATATAAACCCTGCAAAAGTAATATGCCGCACGCATATTGTTTCAGAAGATTTGTTTATCGATCCATGACGCGTGGCTTTCATCAAAACCAAACCCCTTAACTTTGAGTTGATTCTTTCGTTTCCTTAAAATTTTCTCTACTAAAAATGCATTAGGATCTTTTACTCGTTGAAGTTCCGGTTCATTAAATGATCCATTAATAGGTTCACTCTTATAATCCTCAAAGTCATATGTTACAGGATAAGTTGCCTTTACCTTTATTATTTTGAATACCTCAGCCATAAAATTGGGTTCCTACCCTTTCATAAATACACCCTTATATTTACTTATTCGAACGTAGTCCCCACTGAAAATTTGTGTTGTGGAAATATCTTGGGCATATTATAAATTGATTTTAATATGAATTCTTCATTTTCAATGCATACATCCACTGGATTCATTTTAATGGTTCTGTGGTATGAATTATTATATTCATACACAAGATCTTTGATTTTGTGTATCCATATATATTTTTCCTGCATACTAAACGTTTTCATATTGTATTTTTTAATGATCTTTAAATCGTTGTTGTTTTTCTTTCAGCAAATTTCCAAATGTAGAATTAAAACATTATTTTCCTTTATTTGATTGAATATTTTTTGGAGCAGTTTTAGCTGTTTTAAATATAGTCTTCATTGCCTCCACTACATCCCGCATTTCAACTTTAAATTTTGTACTAATAGTACTCGAACCCGAAAATGACTTCATGATCCTGATTCTTTCTGGGTTTTTTATTGCTTTTAACTTGACACATGTCCATACCCTGTAGTTCTGAAATTCCCTTCCCTGCCTTTTCCTGGCCGGCATGTTCGAAAAACAAAAACAAATCGCATGGGCTTCATCTAGCGAAGTTCAAAACAAAGCAGGCTGACAAAATTCTGTCGGCACTTCTGCCACTGCCGAAGCTCGAACTTTTTTGTTGTTATTTATTTCGAAGTAATTCGGAGCAGCGACTGAAAAAGGGAGAGGGTTGGACGGAGAGAAAACTGAGAAAAAAATCAAAATGTCAAGAACAAAGGAACTGTGTAGACTTTTGAATACCCTTTTTTAGAAGCGCTAGTATATTTATTAATTTTTAAGATGATATATAAATGATTTTTATTGATAAATGTAATAACATTTTGGAAGTTATTGTAAAGTTGCTATAGGCAACGCCAAAATGTTAATATTTGATTATCTGCCTAATGTGATTTTAACTACAAGGCATTGTTGTGGTCGGATATACCCTGGCACGCGTCAGGCAGAAATTTCGGTTGCGTTCTCCCCATTCCCTTTGCACTTGAATTCGACTGCAACAGAGTGAGGAGTGTTTTTTAAAGTGAAAATTTTAGGCAATTATTAATTAATCAGGTAAGTGTATAAATATAAATAAATAAACAATAAATAAATAAATATATTTGCACATTTGAAATTCGGCGTCTAAGCGCGGCTAAAGTGTATTAGCTGGATGGTACTCCAATCATTGTTTAAACCGTTGTGAAATTAAATCGCGGTAAAATAAAGTTGTTAAAAAAACGCCTGCCACGGAATCCATTTGTGCAAATAAATTTATTTGCTGTTATTGTAAAAATTATGCGCGTCTCAAAAGTTCCGTTAGGTCAGGTTGAAAAGTTTCAAAAAAAAATTGTACACTGAAACCAATAATCAAGAACAAAAATTTCACGGTGTTTAAAAAATTAATAATAGGAAAAATAAAATAAACAAAAAATGTTAAAACATAAATATATAAATAAAATTATATTTATTTATTTTATTTAATATATTATTTTATTAATTTTATTTATTATTATTTTATCTGCTGTTATTAATTTTTTTAATAATAAATGAAATAAATAAATAATTATATTAAATAAAATAAATATATTAATAATAATAAATAAAATAAATATAATAAATATAATAAATAAATATAATTTTATTTATATATTTATGTTTTTACATTTTTTTTGTTTATTTTATTTTTATTTTATTTTATTTTTATTCGTGATAAAAATTTCACACAAACTGCTTTTTTATCATAATATTTTTTCCAAATAATATTTTTTATTTATACACTCTTTTCCCCGTATTTTTATATTTTTCTTTATAAATAATTACAAACAAATAAATAATAGCACAATAAAATACGTTAATAAGAAGTCATTCAATTGTCCAAATTAAAATTAGCAAAGGGAGAAAATGGTTGGCTCAAGGCATATTAATAAATTAGCTGCAAAGAAAGGCAGGCTTTATTGAGGCGATGTGCTCTACGAAGTCAAAATGAAATGAAAAGCGAGGGCGTAGATGTAGGTGCAGGGCCTAGCACATCAGTGAATAGGGAATCTTTGAAGCCACTTTTGGGGGAAGATGAAATAGGAGTTAGTGCTATTGACGAAGTTAGCTTAGTTTCACATGCACGTGATGACTGTGATTTGAATACACAATTAAAAAATTGGTATTTAAAACATAAGCCAACACGGGAATGTGCCATGGAACTTATTGAGATTTTAAATGCTCATAAGTTGAAAATAAAGCCCTTTTATAAATTTAATTGTTTCGAAAAACCCGAAATAAATAAAGTAGAGGGCGGCTCCTATTTACATATCGGATTATCAAAACAATTAAATAAATTATCAGATTTTCCCAGACGGACTTCCAATTTTTAAAAGTTCTAGGGCACAGTTATGGCCCGTTCTACTAAGAATAAATAATATCAATGGTCGCCCAGTTTTGCCCATTGGAGTTTTTATTGGCCATAATAAGCCATTTAATTGCGACGAGTTTTGTCGAAATTTACGTCCGAGATGTCCGAAATAAATAAAACGGTTTAACCATCAATAAAAAAAAATTGGTTTGGAAATAAGAGCCGTCGTTTGCGATGCTCCTGCTCGATCATTTATTACTGGCACGCCTGGACATACGTCTAGCCATGGCTGTAGCATATGCACTCAAGTGGGACAAAAAGTAGATTCTGTATTGACATTTAGTACTGAACGCGGTGAATTGATTACAGATGAAAACTTCCGTGACAGGACATACCGTCACCATCATAAAGTAGAATATTTAACTTTATTTTTTCCGCTTTAGAAAAACTTGGGGTTCTAATGGTGACTCAAGTCCCTCTGGATTGCATGCACCTTATTGAATTGGGTGTCATGAGAAAATTTTTAAAAAGACTAGTTGAAAATAAAATAACAAAAGATTATAGAGTTCCCAAACCAAATAAACTACAAATATCCGAATGTTTGAAATCGATGAGCAGCTGCGTCCCAAAAGAGTTTGCTCGAAAGCCGAGAACATTGGATGAACTGCCGCATTGGAAGGCCACTGAATTCAGGCAATTTTTATTATACACTGGCATTGTAGCTCTTAAAGATACAATTAATGATGACCAGTATTACCTATTTCTTTTATTGCACTGTGCTTACAGGCTGCTGTCCTCTCACTTACAACGAGAGTCAAACATAAATAATGCCCAACTTATGTTGGATTTGTTCGTAAAGAATTTTGCCATTATTTATGGAGAAAGTAGTGTTTCTTACAATGTTCATGGCTTACTTCATGTAAAAGAGACGATTAAGCAAATCGGAGATCCGGTTCAGGCTCTTCTTACTCCTTCGAGAACTATTTACAAACTCTTAAGAGGTTTTTCCGGAAGCCTTCGCAAATTTTACAACAAATTTATAGAAAGATTGTTGAGGATAGTCACATTCGGGTGGAAGATGACTGTATTAAGTTAGTAGGTAGAGTTTTGAAATTGAAGGGATGTACGCTTAGGAATAAAAGGCCAAATAGTTGTTGTTATGTAGGCGAACACATCCCAATCGAGGTAGATTCGTTTGAAGAGGATAAGGAAGGCATTTTTATAATTGGTAGGAGATTTTTAGACATTCGTAGCTTTTTTGGTGCGCCTGTATCCTCTTTATCTCTAGGTATTTGCTTAGCGGGAATATGGCACTCGATTTAAAAAGATTTAGTGTTACAGAGATGGTTAGAAAAGCGGTAGCGATGCCATATAGGGGCGAATTAGTGTTAGTTGCTTTTTTTTCCTTTTTCGTAGGGACATCATTCTCCCTTTGTTCATTTTATTTTGCATTTTTTTCGCAGGTGTTTAGTCCGTAGGCGTATTTTTCAATACGAATCGGGCATACCTTAAACGACGGCGCTTAAGGTATCTTTAGAAGATTCACCTGCCATGGTTCGATGACCAAAAACAAAAAAAAAAACGTATTTTATTGAAATTAAAAATAAAACTCATTTAAAACAATTATGTATTTAATAAGGCATTTAGGAAGATGGCAACTCCCAATAAAATTCAGAAGCTTATTTTCTCCTTGGATGGTAAGTAAACAAAATTAAATCTAACTAATTCAATTTTTATATTAATACAATTTGTATTTCTTAGAAGACGACTTTGTGATGGAAACCCCGCAAAACAGAAAACCCACCAAAGAACCAAATTGAAGAGCTCAAGGTCTGGGTTCGAGATTTGCAAGGAAAAGTAGAAGCCAATACAAAGACTCTCGAAGCTAATACGAACCAGTTAGCGGAGTGCACTTAGCAGATTGCAAAGCTGACGGCAATGCTGCAGGTTTTCCTTAAGGGAAAGGCTAAGCTTATTTTCTCCTTGGATGGTAAGTAAACAAAATTAAATCTAACTAATTCAATTTTTATATTAATACAATTTGTATTTCTTAGAAGACGACTTTGTGATGGAAACCCCGCAAAACAGAAAACCCACCAAAGAACCAAATTGAAGAGCTCAAGGTCTGGGTTCGAGATTTGCAAGGAAAAGTAGAAGCCAATACAAAGACTCTCGAAGCTAATACGAACCAGTTAGCGGAGTGCACTTAGCAGATTGCAAAGCTGACGGCAATGCTGCAGGTTTTCCTTAAGGGAAAGGCTAAGGATGCCGAGGTACCCGATTCCTTTCCGATTGAAAATGAAGAGGAGCTGGTGGCGTTAGACGTTAAAACATGCTCGTCTACTAAGACCGCCTATGTAAGTAAAATATTTATGAAGAAGATGAGTGTGCAATTAATTCTGTGTTTTTTCTACAGATTGAGACCATCACCGCCATTCTTCGGCGAAATAATTTGCCTAAGTCGATTAAAGGAGTTTTGGCAGAGCACCTTCTTTGCGACTTCAATATAGACGGTTTAAATGGAAAAAAGGCCCTTAAGGCCTTTCCAGGATTTTTTTCCGGGATTTTTTTCTGTTTTGTTTACAGACAGCATATCTGCGTTGGGAGGCCAGCTGCCGGCGGAAAAGGCCCTTGCGCACGCCTTATCTTGCGCAAAAAACAACGCAAACAAAAAAAAAAACAAAAATAAATGTTAAAACACTAATTTTAATAAATGTTTATAAATTGAATTTCTGATGTTTTTATACCCTTGCAGACTTGGTCCTCAAGAACTAGTGGGATGGTTCGAAGGGAGGCTTAGCTGAGGCCACCAGGCGGGTCGCAGGTTGCGGATAGCGAACGACCTTCTGGGAAGGTTAGTTGCGAATAAGCGTAAGCAAATAAGCAACCCCGGACAAACAGCGGGGTTTTTCTACAGATTGAGACCATCATCGCCATTCTTCGGCGAAATAATTTGCCTACCTCTATTAAAGGAGTTTTGGCAGAGCAACTTCTTTGCGACTTTAATATAGACAGCGTGAATGGAAAAAGGCCTTAAGGGCCTTATATATATATATGTAAATTATTATAATTACTATGATATTCAAAATTTAATTATTCAAAACTGATTGATTAATAATTGTCTGCTGGCATAATCGCATAAATTTCATTTTGATAAAATTAAAAATTGAAAAAAAAAAATTGTTTTAATTTTCATATAACTGATTTACAATATTTTGCTCTATATAAACCAATATCAGTTATATGTTTTAAGTATATAGCATAACAGTGGTTATTATTTTCGAGCAGCGCTTTCGCGCATCGGCTCGGGTTTTATATGTTTAAAATTAAAGGCTAAGTTGCATTGGCATAAATGCAGCCCTTGTTGCGTTACTTTGCTCGTCTGCAAAGCTCTTTTCGATGATTTTTAAATTTCCCTCGTGGGCTTCTTTTTCCTGCGGGGTCTTGGCTACTTTTAAGTAGTCCTTGATTAGTCGTCGATGCTGAAGAAGCTTTATCCTTTTTCCGCTTCTTTTCTTCTTTTGGTTTACTTTGTTGCGTTTTTGTCGTGCCCGGTACTCAGCTATTGTGAGGGGGCGTGGTACATCGTTGGGACACAATTCGAGGGCCTCTTGTAATCATTTTTTTTTTTTTATCTGGCTGGAGATTTCGATTGACGATTTTCGAGGGCGGCTCTGGAGAACCTAATTTTGGACAGCCGAGGATTAGGGATCGGCTTGCATCGTCCACATTGGACGGCCACACTTGTTAAGCACTGGCCCTAATTAGCCAAACTCGCCGATTTACGCATTTTGGGGCCAAAATAACGAAAATTACACAGCGCGCAGAGACAAAAATTAAACAGTCTCACTTCCTACTCGCGCACATGTCACGGTCGCCATGTAACGTTGGTTGTATGTATGTTAGACTTTATTTTATAATCACAAGAAAAGAGTGCACTGTAATGTTAATATATATTATTTTTTTATTATTTCGTCCGTTTAGATCGGGACTCATTTTTAGAATGCTCACTTAAGACTAATGTTGGCTTGGCTTACAATTCATATAGCTGCACGAGCAGCGCCGCGGCCAACGCTTATGAATCTCAATATATATGTTAATGTATACGTAAGTGTATTTAGGCGGCGCAAGCAGCGGCCGCGCATGAGAGAGAGTGTTATGCTCACATGGTAACCGAATGGTCGGCCGAGCATGCAGACATGCCGACTCAGCATTTAGGATGTGCATAACATTGTTGTGTGGGTCGAATTGCTTTGCACTTGAAGTGCTGGGAATATTCGGACATAAACAAATGCTACAATGTTACAGTGATATAAGCGGTACAGTGTGTACTCTATATATGAGCATACTACACTACATTTGGAAACTCGCTTAAAGAAAAACAACAAAATCATACCTACACACATCATAAGGTTTCTATATGTGAACGATTTAAAGAACATTAAAAAATAAAATATGAAAAATGTTTAGTATGCAGGGAAAATATATATGGATACACAAAATCAAAGATCTTGTGTATGAATATAATAATTCATACCACAGAACCATTAAAATGAATCCAGTGGATGTATGCACTGAAAATGAAGAATTCATATTAAAATCAGTTTATAATATGCCCAAGATATTTCCACAACACAAATTTTCAGTGGGGGATTACGTTCGAATATGTAAATATAAGGGTGTATTTATGAAAGGGTAGGAACCCAATTTTATGGCTGAGGTATTCAAAATAATAAAGGTAAAGGCAACTTATCCTGTAACATATGACTTTGAGGATTATAAGAGTGAACCTATTAATGGATCATTTTATGAACCGGAACTTCAACGAGTAAAAGATCCTAATGCATTTTTAGTAGAGAAAATTTTATAGAAACGAAAGAATCAACTCAAAGTTAAGGGGTTTGGTTTTGATGAAAGCCACGCGTCATGGATCGATAAACAAAATCTTCTGAAACAGTAAGATGGAATAAAAACACATACACAAAATGATTTCTTTTAAATAGTAGTTTATTTATACAGATTTATTTATTTATATTTTTGTATATATAAATTAATATATTTCAAATACAGTTTGCTTAATCTTAACTATCACCTAAAATATTTATAATTTTAAAATGACCGTAAGCTGGCGTATGTATATGTATAGTAATATATGCCTTTAATCATCTTTATAATTAAGATTTATTTTGTTAACAATCTCGTTGTTCACCAAAAGAAGTTTTCTTTTGTTTAATACATTCACATTAATTAATAATGTGATAATTTTTTTACAACCGATTTTTGAACTCCCTTTATATTTTTTAAACAATCATAAGGACTTTGATCTGAATTTTGATTAGGCTCCTTTACAACTAAGAGCGAGTAGGCTTTAGCCTTTAACTCTGCGAAAGACTTCATTATTTGACCTGCATTTTCATCCTTCATTAACCCGATTCTTTATTATTAGCTTGAGGCATATTATAGATGTTATTTTGTTTAAAGTTTGAAGTATCAAACCGATTCAGATTTTCTTTGATTAATTTATAAAAATCTTCTTGCGATGACAAATTAAAGGAATCAGTATCCATATAAATAACTTTTGATGAAGGACACTTAATCGAGAGAAAATTGTACAAATAATCATACATTAACCATTTAGAAAGTTCTAAAACACTTGAACCAATATATATGGGTTTATCATAACGAATGCGAGATTTTGTGGCTTCTATAGCAGCTAAATTGGGCCTAAAAAGTGCTACACTGTGAAAGTTGTGACTAGCTATCCAGGAGAGTTCTGTTTTGAATGGTAATGGGAAACTAGAGCTATATCTCGTCTCTTTTCCACGTTTTCCATAGTTTTTCCGTATATAGCAATTTAAATTAATTTATAGAAATTTTTTTCAAATTCATTATTAGCTAAGTTTCTATGTTTTTTATTTAAATCTATATAGGGTTTTAACCAACAAGATTGTCTAAATTTTAGTATTCTGTGAATTTTTTTATTTTAAGCCCATGTTGAATACAAAGTTGCAGATATTTTAAATGAATAATATAAGTATCTTTATTACATAAGTCTGCAATTAATTTTGATATTTTGGAGTCTGGGGGTATTTTACTTTCAGGACAAAAAGGCAGCGAATTATGAGCATCATGAATTTCAGTAGGGTATTCAAGGTCTACTTCTAACATATATCCGTAATCCCCTTCTGTTGATATATTTTTAATATCGAATTGATTAATTTCCAGATTGTTCAAAAATTTAAATTCTGATATAGGACGAGGTTGACTCATAGCCCATCCATATAAATTATTAGCATCTATGTAAGCTAAAAAGTTAATAGGCTTGTTACTATCAAAATCTTTCATGTACTTATTATTAGCACACGAAATTCTTTGAGTGCATTGAGTCAATCCCCCTCGTATAGATCTTTTAATAAAATTATACATATCAGGATTGCTTATTAAAGTTAGTTCGGTTCGCGTGAAGTTGAACATAGCATCCCAGGAAATTGATGGAGCTGTTGCGTAATTAACTGGGTCAAGCTTATATATTTGTAGGCATATTATTCTCAAATTCTCAAAAACATCTGCTCAACTCATAACATCACTTTCTAAATACAATTTTAAATATTCCTTAATACTCTTACAATAAATGTTGACCAAACCTTTTGAGCAAATTGGTAAGCCTCAAAAAAACAAGGTTGGTCAGTTAGTGAATTATAAAAATATTCAATTGGCGGAAGCACTTTTTCTTCCATTTTTTCAAAACTATCTAAAAATTCATATGGGAATACCCCTGTCTCATTTGATTAAATTTAGTTTTTAAAAGTTTAGAATTAGATTCATCCATGTAGCTAGCTAGTTTTTCTAGACTAGAATTTAAAAACCTGTTGGAATGTATGAATTCAATTTCGTAATAGTCTTTTTCATCAAATCTAATGGTTTGCGTTAAAGCAATATATAATTCCTTATTACAAGGAATCGGTTTTAAATTATTTCCTAATTCCTTAATAAATAAGTGGATGACATACCTAGTGTTTGCGCACTCAGCGCTTGTATTTAAATCACTAGTTGTAGGGCGAGAGCGGGAGCCAATAAAGCTTTCGTCTGTTCGCTCTTGCGAATTCGCCCCGTCTCTCGCCACCGTAGCATAAGTTAGGTTCTAAGAGAAATTATTGAAATATAATTGTAAGTGATCCATCGTTTATTTTCGACATAGTTTTCACAAGTTTCGCAATTAAAATCGTCTCGAACTACTGCGTTCACAAGTTTTCGCGTTGTTAATACAAAATAGTATTACATTTACATGGTGACCCCGACGTGATCAGCAGTAGAGTTCGCGAGTTTTAATATTTTTTTCGGTGAAAAACTATAAACAATACCAACAAAAACCAATTTATTCGTGTCGGTTCGGCCAATAAATTAAATTCAATAATTTCGTCGCTGGAAATTTTCTGCCGTTCTTGAAGTTGCGCCTGACGTTTCGGCAAATTTAATTGCTCAATTTGCTGCTGCCGCCAAATGGAAGTCAAAAAGGAAGTTGCAATTATCAAGTCGGCCATCCAGGTAAAGAGTGCCAAAAGTTGAAAGTTAATCTGTGGCGTTTTGTCAATTGTGTTTTGGCCCATCTTTCAACTTTTTGCATTCGTGTAAAAATCGGTAGATAGTGAGCATTCTAACCAAGAAATAAAAATTTGCATGTACTAACAACCAAAATTCTACAATAAACATAATATATTTCGAATTATATGTGAATCGCTTTGGCCAAAAAACAAGCAATAAAATACTCGTCGTCGACCCAATTAGTGCGAAATTAATTCCCCCAACTTTCGTCGTAGTGAGCACCAATTTAGGGTATAAATAAAAATAGCTGGAAAAAAGTGCAAATTGTGAAAAGTGTAGCTCTCAGAAAATTAGCGGCAATAACTTTCGCCGCAGTTTGTCCGAACATTTCCCGCGCTTTTCAGAATTTTCCCGCGCTTTTCCAATTTTTCCGCGCTTTTCATAATTTTGCGCGCATTTTGGCGTCAGGCTTATATATTCGTTGCCCTTAGTTATCGGTCAGTGTATCATTCTCCGTTAGTATTTGCCTAGGAAGAGCCGCTAGCCGCGTACACATACACACGCACACCGACACCGCTGCCGCTATTTCGAGTTATCTTTTGTCGTTTTCGTTCTCGATCGCTGCAGCAGTGCAATTTTCGGTCTGCTTAAACGTTTGATAGTTTTCTAGCGCCCCTACAGTGGGTGCGTTCGGTATATTACTGTCGCAGGGTTTATATACAAAAATGTAAAAACCCTGTTTAAATATGGAGACGCTTTAGGAACAGTTAGGGCCTTCAAGTCGCTGGGCAAAATTATCCCAAAGCCCTTGCTAGCCTGAAGCGGGTGTACGATAATGATTGTCTTGTTTTTTTGACAACATATCGACACTGTTTAATTTATAAAAAATTTCCCAGCCTTCAGCTACAGCCTTGAAAACCCTCATCGACACGGTCACAGCCTTGTATGACTCCTTGCTGTCTATTGGGGATGATATACGCATTACTAATGCTATTTTAATACATCTGGTATTAAGGAAAGGTCGATGCAGGATCTAAAAAATATGGGAAGAACAGTTAGATTATAACTGTTTAGCAGACCCAATCTTACCTTAAAAAGAATGGAAATAGGAGTTATTCGTTTGTCGCTGCCAGGAACGACTCTGTTCAATGCGTGTATTGCAACTCAGCTGAACATCAGATTGGAAACTGCGCTTCCTTCGCAGCGCTAACACTTCAGTGAAGTTCCGATCTCGCTAACAGAGCACCCTGCACTAGCCCCTGTGCCGTGCCTAGACCTCTTGGGGGTGTCCGTTGGTGGTGTGCGGCTGGTGTTCAGCCGTTTGCCAGCCGGTGCTGTCCCCAATGCCGGCTTCTTTTCTTCTTTTGGTTTACTTTGTTGCGTTCTTGTCGTGCCCGGTAATCAGATATTGTGAGGGGGCGTGGTCCGTCGTTGGGACACAACTGCAAAGCCTCTTCTAGGCTTGGTGCGTCTCTTTGCTCAACAGGAGCAGGGACCTCCCACGACGGTGCAGAGGGCGGACTGCCTTCCGCATTCATATGCCTCCTTCGTTGGTGAAGCCGGCGGTCTGCCTACCACACTTCAGTTTCCATCATTGGTGTAGAAGGATTTGCCATTCCTTCCACACATGTCCTGGTCAGTTTTTCTGTACTTTTCTTCCTTCTTTTTTTTTGTGTTGTGTTGATTTTTTATTATTATTTTGTCCGGGCCTTTGGGCTCAGGCGGCGCCGGTGCTGGTCATCGCACAGGCTGATTAATGTTAATTTTTTTTTTGATTTGTAATTTTTGTACAGTGGTGCTCATAGACTTATGCCACTGCCACTACCATAAACTGTAAACTGCCATGTAATTAATGGTTTTCTCTATAACTTTTATTTTTTTTTCATATTTATTTCGTTCATGTTTGTTTTCATAATTTTTTTTTTTTAGATGTTTATTTCGTACATGTTTATTCACTTAACTCGCGCACATGTCACGGTCGCCATGTAATAATTAGTTTTAAATCTTTTTAGTCTTTTTAAATACGTCTGCTTAGACTGAACTTTATTAATTGAATGTCTCTTGACTTAAGAATAAAGTTGGCTTGGCTCACAATTCATATAGCTGCCCGAGCAGCACCGCGGCCAACGCTTTGTATCTAAATATATATGTTAATGTATACGTAAGTGTATATAGGAGGCGCAAGCAGCGGCCGCGCATGAGAGAGTGTTATGCTCACATGGTAACCGAATGGTCGGCCGCGCATGCAGACATGCCGGCTCAGCATTTAGGATGTGCATAACATTGTTGTGTGGGTCGAATTACTCCGCACTGGAAGTACTGGGAATATTTGGACATAGGCAAATGCCACAATGTTTCAGTGATATAAGCGGTACAGTGTGTACCCGATATGTGAGCATACTACATCTCCCTCCTTTTGAAAAATAACGTAATCTATGGAGTTATTTTGTTAATTATTAATTAAGTATATATATATGTATGTTTATAAAAATTAGCAAATTATAAATAGCTTTTTTTTTAAAATAATCGATATTTCCTGGTTATTCAATACTCAAAATAAATTCTACGAAATTATAATATGAATTTTAATATCTACGGGCACGTGAATGACGACGGGGACTGATTGATGGCTGATGCTGCAATAGTTGGTGCTGCAGTGGCTCAAAGAATCTTCCATTCGGTCGAGACACGTCCTGACCTCCGGTCATGTCATTGCTAATGGGAGTATCCTCTCGATCGTGACGGCCCCTGCTCCTGTTGGCATGAACATCGCCAGGGCACAACTTCAAAAAAATGTTGAAAATTGTTGCCAATAAGAATATTGACATAATCTTGACTGGGAAAATATTACAATCCTTCAGATTGGTGAAGAAAATTTTCCAAATACTCATTTCTTATGGGTACAAAAGAATAATGCCATTGGCCAACAATTATTAACATAATCTTGACTGGGAAAATATTCAAATTTTAGATATAATTGGTGAAGAATGAGTTCGTTTCATTGCCATTACTCAGTAAATTAGTTTGGAAACTAACAATCCCTCTTAACAAAATTGAGTATCTGATATTTGACATGTTTTAAGTAATAGCAAACTGGCGCACTTTTCCCGTATAACATACTTAAGTGGAAACCTAACACCCAGAGAAAAATCTTTTTAAGTCCAAATATTTTCACTTTGGATTAAATATTTTCGGTAATGATTTAGCCCCGAGGGGTGTTGTGTTTAAATCAAAGTATCTCAGACTAGTTTTTTTTTAAGAACGGTACAACGTAGTTTTAAATCAAAAAAAATTTAAGTCAAAAATTTTCCTGTTGGATAAGCCAATTAAACGTCAATAATGACATTATAATGTTTTTATGTTTATTTTAAGTAAGCTTGTATTTTTAAGCATTCAAATATTTTAATTTTTAATTTTACTATGGCTTTTTCTCTGGGTGTACTTACAGGGTCTGCTTCAGGCGTTTAATCTCTTCTTGCATAGTGACAATCCGCTCCTCTTGCTCTTTTAGCGCCATAGATCCCCGCGCTATTTGCTCCTTCAGCAACTGGATGACATGCTTCTGCCGCGTCACCCCCCTCTGCTTGAATTTCAGGGTCGCGAAGAGGTTGCGCGTCTCGACTAATTTCGGAATTCATGTATTATAATTTAAAACATTTTATATATTTATATAAAAACAAGTAGAAGCCATTTTAAATCCAAAATTTTTAACAACAATACATTTTTAATTTTAAATCTAGCAATTTGTTGTACTAACAGCCCAATAATTTTTGAGAGCTGCAAATAAGGTTTGGTTAAAAATTAAGATTTGCATTTGCATTAGCATTTGCTATATACTCACGCAGATTCTTGGGCAATCGTCGGCGTGAACAACGATTTTGCACTTCTCGTTCACCACCACGGCCACAACCTTGTAGACTTCTTGAAGCTTTTGGGGTGCCAAGGTGCGGAATTTGTGCATGAACTCCGACTGCAAGTTCTCCAGCTTCTTGTGCTGCATCTCCAAGCCTCGCACCTTGTTCAATCAAATCGGGAATTGAGTCAGCAGCTACTCACCAGCTTCCGTCGTTGACTTAGCTTTTGGGCGCGGCATACATTTAGTCCGCTTGACAGAGTCCTTGTCCACTTCAGGTTTACGTTCATGATCGCCCACTGTATTCTCGGAGGCTAGAAGCAAGGGCAAGTAACACGCACTGTCCCTGGTTACTGCCTCCAAGGGAGTGGCCCGAACTGGGGAAGTGTTTCTCTTCGGGTCACCTGCAAGCCTGCGGATAGGTATGCGACTGGTCGGGATTGATCTGGGTCTGCGGATGGTCGGGATGCGACTGGGACTGGTATCGGGTGGAAGTAAGAGCCTATAGAAAATGTTTAGCATTCACAAGTACCACGTTAAAATGATTCACCCCTACTCACCCAAGAAGGACCAATGGGTGCGGGCTTTTAAACTTTTCCCTTGGACCTCAGCTTTGAGGCCTTATTACCTATCAAAGAAATCAGAGGTCCATTAACAATACCTTAATAGCGAAATTCAAATCTTATCACGAACTGGAGCCGACATGATGCTATTTTGCTGTAGAAAAAGTGTTGAAATTGTAACCGATTATATTTTGATCAACAAAACGAAAAAATATAAAAAAAAAATTTTGGCCTGTATGATTCAGGATGTAAGAGGTACACAAATATTTTCTTTTGGACTGCTTCGACCTCTGAAGTATACTGAATGATAAGGCGTAGCCCTAAGTTATGCTATGAATATAACTTTTACCACTGTACCCGGTGTTTTCCAGGCTACTTTGCTTAGGATGGGAGTATGAAAACAAATGAGCACTATCAAAAACTGCGAAGCTTTGGATAAAACGGAAGGCATTTCGCTCTCTGATGCACATCGTCTGTGGGCAAAATTTGCATTCAGTTGCTGTTCGTTCGCTTTCCGAGTAAGTTCTCAGTTCTAAGTTCGATCTGCCTAATGTGGTTTTAGATAATATTTGATACAAGATCCGTCAATATTAGGGACTACGAGTACCCAGCTTTAGACAGTCGGCACTTTTTAATTAATTCTAATCAGTGACGTAGACAGTCTGTATAGTACATATGTACAAACAAGCCGCCCATTTAGAGACTTTGTCTCATGAGCCAGGTTGCCAAGTGGTTCCGAGCGGTGAGCATCTGCTGATCGAGATCGATCTTCTCCCGCAATTTGGTCATCTCTTTGTTTAACCGATCCTCGACTTGAGATTGGGTCTCCGATTCGTTGGATTTGATATTTAATGCCTCTTTTAGTTCACTGGAATTACTTATTTTAGATGTGGAAATGTTATATTTTTTTTGTTATTATTCAATCGACTATTTTAGTAGTTCATTTCGAAAATGTGTTATAATTTAAAACCTTTTATATATTTATATAATAACAAGTAGGAGCCATTTTAAATCCAACATTTTTAACAACAATACATTTTTAATTTTAAATCGAGCAATTCGTATAAATGTTGTACTAACAGCCCAATAATTTTTGAGAGCTGCAAATAAGGTTTGGTTAAAAATTAAGATTGCTCTTAATATTACGATATTTCACAGATAAGTTAAGTTCTTAAAGTATGCGGGAAAAAAAATTGAGTGCTTACTTTTGGACATGTTAAATAATAGGAACGAGTTAAAAGAGAATTAATAGCATTTGCTATATACTCACGCAGATTCTTGGGCAATCGGTGCAGATCGTAGTCGTGAACAACGACTTTGCACTTCTCGTTCACCACCACGGCCACAAACTTGTAGACTCCTTGAAGCTTTTGGGGTGCCAAGGTGCGGATTTTGTGCATGAACTCCGACTGCAAGTTCTCCAGCTTCTTGTGCTGCATCTCCAAGCCTCGCACCTTGTTTAACTCGATTACCCGGTGATGCGATTTTTCCTTTCTCGAGGACGGCTGGAATACTGAGGGTCAGGAGACAGATTAAATTTTTCAAATCGGGAATTGAGTCAGCAGCTACTCACCAGCTTCCGTCGTTGACTTAGCCCTTGGGCACGGCAAACATTTAGTCCGCTTGACAGAGTCCTCGTCCACTTTAGGTTTACGTTCATGATCGCCCACTGTATTCTTCTTCCAAGGGAGTGGCCCGAACTGGGGAAGTGTTTCTATTCGGGTCACTCGCAAGCCTGCGACTGGTCGGGATTGATCTGGGTCTGCGGATGGGCGGGATGCGACTGGGACTGGTATCGCGACTGGTGGGTTCGAAGCCACGATTAAAGGCTCTGCCTCGGGTGGAAGTAAGAGCCTATGGAAAATGTTGAGCATTTACAAGAACCACGGTAAAATGATTCACCCCTACTCACCCAAGAAGAACCAATGGGTGCGGGCTTTTCAACTTTTCCCTCGGACATCAGCTTTGAGGCCTTATTACCGATCAAAGAAATCAGAGGTCCATTAGCCATACCTCAATACCGAAATTCAAATCTTACCACGAACTGGAGCCGACATGATGATATTTTGCTGTAGAAAAAGTGTTGAAATTGTAACCGATTATATTTTGATCAACAAAGGGTCTTTATTCCTTTAAACTTACGTGAGAAACAGCTCCGCGGAGAACACACCCTGTCCAATAGACGTTTAATTGACTGCTGTTTCCCCTGTGGCCACACAGCTGCTGCCCCATTCTCAAGTTCAAGGTTACATGATATTCACACAGAGCCGGAAAAAGGGATCGACCAAATCACGCGATCAGGACGATTAGAGCCAAAACTGGGGAAGTGTTTCTCGTCGGGCCACCCGCAAGCCTGGGGATCGGTATGCTACTGGTCGGGATGGAACTGGGTCTGCGGATGGTCGGGATGCGACTGGGACTGGTATCGCGACTGGTGGGTTCGGAGCCACTATTAAAGTAAGCCTCGGGTGGAAGTAAGAGTATATGGAAAATGTTTAGCATTCACAAGTACCACGTTAAAATGATTCACCCCTACTCACCCAAAAAGGACCAATGGGTGCGGGCTTTTCAACTTTTCCCTCGGACCTCAGCTTTGAGGCCTTATTACCTATCAAAGAAATCAGAGGTCCATTAGCAAAACCTCAATACCGATATTCTAATCTTACCACGAACTGGAGCCGAAATGGTGTTATTTTGCTGTAGAAAAAGTGTTGAAATTGTAACCGATTATATTTGGCATGTATGATTCAGGATGTAAGAGGTACATAAATATTTTGTTCTGGACTGCTTCGACTTTTGAAGTATACTGAATGATAAAGCATAGCCCACTATAAATATAACTTTTACCACTGTACCCGGTGTTTTCCAGGCTACTTTGCTTAGAATGGGAGTATGAAAACATATGAGCACTATCAACAAATGCGAAGCTTTGGATAAACGGAAGGCCTGCAATATGGGGGGCGAAAGTGGAATGTGGTCGTCTGTGGTCAAAACTTGCATTCAAATTCACTGTAACCGCGCAGATCGAAAGGACTAACAAAATCAAATAGGAAAACAGGGCCAGAATACAAGGCTAAATGGTACAATACTAGATCCCAGCTGGGAAGCTTTGGATAAACGGAAGGGAAATAGGGTCAGAATATAAGAAGCCTGAGCTTGTAGTGCCTTTAGACAAAATGGTTCCGATGATAACCCAAGTGGCTAAGAGAACCAATACCAGATCCCAGCTGGGAGTTCCTAGACCATTGTCCTCCAAAGTTTAGGGTTCCCTGAGTACAGTTTCTCTGTATAGGATGGGAGGTTAGTTAATTGTTATGAAGGGGACTTTATTCCTTCAAACTTACATGAAGAACAGCTCCACGGAGAACACACCCTGCCAATAGACGTATCATTGGCCACACAGCTGCTGCCCCATTCCACCAGGCAATAAGTCCAGGACAGGACCTCACTAAAACTGGCCACCAAATACCGGATGGTCAATACCATAATACAGGCATAGTAGGTGGTAGCCATAGCGGTGGAATATACCTGGCCATAATCAATGCCTGCAAAACATTAATTGTTATGAAGGGGACTTTATTCCTTCAAACTTACGTGAAGAGCAGCTCCGCGATGAACACACCCTGCCAATAGACGTATCATTGGAATCTCCTGTGGCCACACAGTTGCTGCCCCATTCCACCAGGCAATAAGTCCAGGACAGGACCTCACTAAAACTGGCCAGGTGGTAGCCATCGCGGTGGAATATACCTGGCCATAAGCAATGCCTGCAAAGCATTAATTGGGGGTAATGGGTTATAAACCTTTAACGCTTTTGCTTTCCCTGTGTTACAAAATGTGTTGCTTATTTTTTTTTAATTACTTAAAAAAAACTTTTCTTATACATTGTGTAGACTCTAAATTAAGTTAAGTTAAGAAAATAGCGATTTTATCACTTTTGAACTTTATCATTTAAAAATATTTATCATATATATATTTTCCTATCACTTTCTTTTATTTTTTTTACAAACGATTTTATGACTTTTTCCAATTATGTTGAAACTGAATCGAATTCTTTTAAAGTTAACTTTTCCTAATGTAAGTTTTTTCAGCGTTTTACACAAATTTAGCATTAAGTTGAATAACTTGTGATTTGTATCATTTTTATACCCTTGCAGAGCGTATTATAATTTCAGTCAGAAGTTTGCAACGCAATGTATGAGACTTTTCCGACCCTATAAAGTATATTTATTCTTGATCAGCATCACTAGCATCCGTCTCTCAGTTTTAAAGCTATCTACTTGAAACTTTCCCAAAAGTTGTTTTTCTATTTCAGGTAGACTATAACATAAAGGACCCATAGAAACAATCGGAAAAATAAATGAAAAAAATCATAACTTTTCTGTTTTTAAAATTTTTTTTTAGTTCTTCGACATATATTAATGGTTAAATATTTCAGAGTTACGGCTTAAATTTCATCAAAATCGGACGACTTTAACATAAAGCTACCATAGAAACAATACAAATATTAAAAAAAAATTGTTAAAACTTAACTATTTTGTTTTGTAATATTTTTTAGAAATTCTTTTTGACTATTTAATAGTTTGACAGTTCAGAACTACGCTTTTAATTTTATTAAAATCAAGTCAAAAAATTGAGCTGCAAGTCATCATAGCTTCAATGGTTTTAAACATATACGCCAGTCAATTATAATTTTAATGTTTTCAAGAACATTTAATTTCCTTTCTTTGTTTTAAATTAATTAAAATATACTTTTCTTAAACAGCGTTTAAAAAAATGTACCCTAAAGTTAAGAAAACAGTGAATTTTATAATTTTTTAACTTTACCATTTAGAACTTTAAAAATATTTTTATTTTTTATACTTTCTTATCACTTTCTTTTTTTTTATTTCCTAACGATTTTATGACTTTTTCTATTGAAATTAAATCTCAATATGATCAACATAGTATTTTTTTCAATTTTGTTGGAACGAAATTACATTACTTAATGTAAATTTTTTCAGCGTTTTAAACAAATTTACCATTAAGTTAAATAGTTTAATAGTTTCTGCTTTGTATCATTTTTTTAACTTAAATACATAATAGATTTGTGTTTTTAAACATTTTTCACAAAATATAACCCCACTTGCTAATTATCACTTTCATACATTTTTTTAAACAATTTTATGACTAAATTTTATCAAAATTTAAACTCAATATGATCAATTAATTTTTTAAAAATTAATTTTTTTTTTTAATTAAATGAA
This sequence comes from Drosophila gunungcola, assembly GCF_025200985.1. NCBI lineage: Eukaryota > Metazoa > Arthropoda > Insecta > Diptera > Drosophilidae > Drosophila > Drosophila gunungcola. The sequence continues at coordinate 117,067 of NW_026453335.1, forward strand.
GTAAGAGTATATGGAAAATGTTTAGCATTCACAAGTACCGCGTTAAAATGATTCACCCCTACTCACCCAAGAAGGACCAATGGGTGCGGGCTTTTCAATTTTTCCCTTGGACCTCAGCTTTGAGGCCTTAGTACCTATCAAAGAAATGAGAGGTCCATTAGCAAAACCTCAATACCGAAATTCAAATTTTACCACGAACTGGAGCCGACATGATGTTAATTTTGCTGTAGAAAAAGTGTTGAAATTGTAACCGATTATATTTCGATCAAACTTACGTGAAAAACAGCTCCGCGGAGAACACACCCTGTCCAATAGACGTATCATTGACTGCTGTTTCCCCTGTGGCCACACAGCTGTTGCCCCATTCTCATGTTCAAGGTTACATGATATTCACACAGAGCCGGAAAAAGGGATCGACCAAATCACGCGATCAGGGCGTTTAGAGCCAAAACTGGGGAAGTGTTTCTCGTCGGGCCACCCGCAAGCCTGGGGATCGGTATGCTACTGGTCGGGATGGCACTGGGTCTGCGGATGGTCGGGATGCGACTGGGACTGGTATCGCGACTGGTGGGTTCGGAGCCACGATTTAAGGCTCTGCCTCGGGTGGAAGTAAGAGTATATGGAAAATGTTTAGCATTCACAAGTACCACGTTAAAATGATTCACCCCTACTCACCCAAGAAGGACCAATGGGTGCGAGCTTTTCAACTTTTCCATCGGACCTCAGCTTTGAGGCCTTATTACCTATCAAAGAAATCAGAGGTCCATAAGCCATACCTCAATACCGGATTTCAAATCTTACCACGAACTGGAGCCGACATGATGTTATTTTGCTGTAGAAAAAGTGTTGAAATTGTAACCGATTATATTTGGATCAACAAAACGAAAATATATAAAAAAAAAATTTGGCATGTATGATTCAGGATGTAAGAGGTACATAAATATTTTGTTCTGGACTGCTTCGACATTTGAAGTATACTGAATGATAAAGAATAGCCCACTATAAATATAACTTTTACCACTGTACCCGGTGTTTTCCAGGCTACTTTGCTTAGAATGTGAGTATGAAAACAAATGAGCACTATCAACAAATGCGATGCTTTGGATAAACGGAAGGCCTGCAAAATGGGGGGCGAAAGTGGAATGTGGTTTCGCTCTCTGATGCATATCGTCTGTGGTCAAAATTTGCATTCAAATTCACTGTAACCGCGCGGATCAAAAAGACTAACAAAATCACATAGGAAAACAGGGCCAGAGTACAGGGCTAAATGGTACAATACTAGATCCCAGCTGGGAAGCTTTGGATAAACGGAAGGGAAACAGGGTCAGAATATAAGAAGCCTGAGCTTGTAGTGCCTTTAGACAATATTGTTCCGATGATAGCCCAAGTGGCTAAGTGGACAATACTAGATCCCAGCTGGGAGTTCCTAATACCGGATGGTCAATGCCATAAAATTGGCATAGTAGGTGGTTGCCAAAGCGGTGGAATATACTGTAAAAGCTTATATATCTAGCACCCACTATACCAAGAGTACTAAATGGGAACACACTGTAACACTTAGTTGCAGTGTTTACATAATTCAAAGTCCTGGTCATAAACCCAAGTGGCCGAAATACGAACATGTCAGCATAACTGTATCACGAGTGGATTTCATCTATGTGCATATCCTACGCGCTCCAGCCTAAGTGAGCATAGCTATATATTTAAGAATACATAACCGTCTCTCCGCTGCCTATGTTGGCATCGCAGCTACGAGACTCAGAGCTCTTTAGCTTCTAAGTAAATTTGTAAAACGGGGGAAACTCCTGAGAGCTGGAAGCGGCAACTACAGCTGCTCCAGTTAAATAAACAAATAATCGTTTAATTGAATTGAATGGAATTGCTACATGGAAAAACCAGGATAACAACAATACATGGAGACCGTGACAGGACTCGAGGATAAAAACAATACATACAACAACCGCAGTGTGTATAGTGTGATGAGTGCTAAACGCAGTGGTGTGGTTAAAAGACTTAAAGCCAGAAGGGCTGAATTACTGAAGCTACTAAATAGCGGAAGTAAAATTAACTGGAACAACTCGGTAAAATTACACGCCGAAGTTGAACATATAAAAAACCTAATAATCGAAAGAAAAAGTCAAATCACAACCACCCACACATCCACCTACCCTGCAATCCAAAGTCTACTTAAAATTCAAAAACAATTCCATCCGCCACAGAAACTAGAGAGCCCAGCACTAAAGAAGAAGTGCCCAAACGACTGCGAGGGACCACTGTGCTCGCCCCATTGCGAGTACACCTGTGCAGCCAGCACCGGTGCCCATCGTAGAAGTCCAGGCTGTGCTGTGCAGCCAGCACCGGCAACGTCTTACCACTCAAGTAAGACCAAGGAAATGTGAACCGACAGCGCTTCCTAGAGCGCATTTTTTTTTTACCTTACACTGCGTTGCACAATTTTTTTATATTGCATTGCGATGCATATTTTTTTTATAGTATATAACAATTAATTAAAATTCTGAAAAAAACACACAAAATGGGTCTAGTAGATGTAAAAGAAGTGGACTCAACCGCTAACGTAATCAATAAAATTGAATCAAAAAATATCGATACCGATTTAACAAACATCTTATTATCAATAATTGTTTTCATTATGAGCGGATTCATTTTGTATAAAGCCTATATGTACCACAACAAGTGCATATCAAAAAGGGCCGTAAACAGAAGCCAGGCTAACGATCTGGATAAGATATAAATTAATAAACCACGAAAATTTGTTATAAAATATGTTTAAAAAAAAATACAAATTATATACAAATAAGTATATGTTAACAGTGACATATTTAAGAAAGAACTAAATGTTATGAAAAAATTAATTTATTATTGAATTATTATTATTGAAAATGAAATAAAATAATTAAAAACTAAAAATGAATACACGGGGTTGCATTATAATTACTATCGATAAGGAACCAAATTTTGAGAATAGAGTATTAGCCATAGTTAGAAAATGTAAGAACTTTTTCATAGGCTGGGATAGGCTTCAGTCCGGCCAGAGTCCTCTACAGTTATATTTGTAGAAACACAGGAGACGAAAACGGCACTGGGAGCTGCCGCCGGGATTTTGTTATCGGGATCACGTGGCCGGCCTCGTCGTCCGTATTGCGTAGAGAAAACAGACCTCGAAAACGGGACCGGCGTAGATTTAACTTGCGGGGATTTCGACTGGGGAGGGCGCGGCAAGTGCTCGGATTGCGCAGATTAAACCTTGTCCGACGTGGATGGGCACGCGGGCAGCTTTGGCTTCCGCGTTGCGTAGAGAAAACAAACCTCGAAAACGCAACTCAGAAGCCTCACTGGCCCGAAAAAGCCCCTCGGTGAAATTCACTAAATTTTACAAGCCTGTCCCTAACCTGGACGTGAGTAGAAAAGACCGGCGGTAGTTTCCCGCGCTTTTCCCCGGTCTGGTAAGCGTTCGTATTGCGTAGAGAAAACAGAACTCGGAGACGCAACACGTGAACTTGCCCGACCGGGAGTAGCACATGGGTAGCTTTGGTGTCCGCGTTGCGTAGAGAAAACAGACCTCGGAAACGCAATGCGCCAACCTGGCCAACCCGAAAAAGCACTCCCCGAAGTTCACTAAATTTTATTAGCTGTCCCTAACCTGGACGTGAGTAGAAAAGGCCGGCGGTAGTTTCCCGCGCTTTTCTCCGGTATGGTAAGCGTTCGCATTGCGTAGAGAAAACAGACCTCGGAGACGCAACACGTGAACTTGCCCGACCAGGAGTAGCACGTGGGTAGCTTTGGTGTCCGCGTTGCGTAGAGAAAAACAGACCTCGGAAACACAATGCAGTAACCTGGCCAACCCGAAAAAAGGGCACTCCCCGAAGTTCACTAAATTTTATTAGCTGTCCCTAACCTGGACGTGAGTAGAAAAGGCCGGCGGTGGTTTCCCGCGCTTTTCTCCGGTATATTCCTTTTATTTATTCTTTTATTCTCCCTCACCTTCGCACTCAGTACTGCCTGCCTCTGATCTCTTTTGCTTATCTTACTCCTGAGCTTGATGTCAACGTCCGCTGGTTCCTTCCGCTGAGTTTACCTGGTGGTCCGTCCTGTTCGGCTGCCTTAAATGAAAGAGAGCGATCTCAGCGGATCGCTGTGCCACGTCGACACGCTTTTGCGCTTTACAGCACGCTCGCGTTATCAGCACTAAGCTTGCCTTTAACAGTACGCTCGCGCTTAACAGCACGTTCGCGGCATCCGCGATATGCTTGCTTTTAACAGCACTCTTTGCTTAACAGCACGGGTGCTTGCGATAATTTTAACAGCACGCTTGGCGCTTAACAGCACGCTCGCATTCTCACGGGTGATTGCGATAAATTTTAACAGCACGCTTGGCGCTTAACAGCACGCTCGCATGCTCACGGGCGATTGCGAAAACTTATCGATACTATCGACTTTCGACCTTACTGGCCAGCTGACCGATCTTGCTGATCAACACTGGCAACCTCGCGCTCTTATGCTTGAAACTAGGATTACTTAGGTTTTAAGCTTAAATCTATATTTGGAAACTTAACACGTAATGAGAATAATAATAATAATACTGCCTTCAATGGCTGAGATACTGGGTTTGTTTGAGTGGTAAAATGTGAGGCGCCTTGAGCGTCCTCACAAAACGGAGCAGAGCCTCTATTAATTTCAGATTTCGAATATGAATATATAAATAGGTACAATCTAGATTTTTCTCCATTAATAGTTTTGAGTACCATTCCCGGTGTACAAGTAAGATCAGTCATAAACGATAATGAAATACTTGGAGGAAATCTTTTAATGATGGCTTAAAAAAATAATTCTTAAAAGTGATTTTGACAAATCTTACAAGTTATTATCAAGAAACCGGCCAGTACAGCAAATTATAGTAAATAAACATGCTGAAATATTAGTAAACCGCTTCAACACAGCGCGTGTACTAATACATGACCAGAAAGACCTGATAGACAAAGCGCATTGGTCTCAAGTATCTAGGTTCAAATTGCGATCGAACTTAAAACTTATTAAACAAAGGTACAACTTAACTGTTTCTGTACCAACTATATTAAATACTCCATTGACAGTAGAAACTAGAGACGATCCAGAATTATCAGATTCACCAGCACTTGAGCCCGAGTTCAACAGGCAAGGCTACACCTTCAAAGATTCATAACAGCTTTGAAGTTGGTTAACCTGACAAAAGGAATATTCGAAGATTTTTTTTAAAATCTCATTGAAATACAAACTTCTAAATATGTAATCCCACACGATTTCCATATCGTAAATTTACATTTCGCTATTCCTTGTGATGGAATACTAGGAATTGATTTTATTAAAAGATACGACTGTAAACTAGACTTAAAGCCGTCTGAAGACTGGCTTATAATTAGACCAAATAACCTCAAATATCCGATTTATGTTCCAATAACATACAGTTCTGGCAACAACTCCCCAATTCTGCCAGCAAGATTCCAAGTCGTCCGAAAAATTGAAATAAATTAAGAAGAAAACAGTGTATTAGATCCGAATCAAGAAATCCAGCATGGTGTTAAATGGTATGGTAAATACCATAGCAACAGTCCAAAATTCATACATAAGACTATTAAACACAACAAACACAGATCAGGTAGTTTACATTAACAATATTCAACATTAACCACTTTCAAACTACGATGTAGTACAAACACACTTAAAAAACCGAGAAAATATTGTATTAACTCAGCTTTCAAAAAACTTTCCGCCACAATTTAATAAACAACTAACAAAACTATGCACCCAGTATAGCGATGTATTCGGACTTAAAACCGAATCGATCACTACCAATAATTTTTATAAACAAATACTTATATTAAATGATGATGAACACCTATACATAAAAAATTATAGAAATCCTCATACTACGATGTAGTACAAACAGACTTAAAAAACCGAGAAATGATTGTATTAACTCAACTTTCAAAAAAATTCCCGCCACAATTCAATAAACAACTAACAAAACTATGTACCCAGTATAGCGATGTATTCGGACTAGAAACCGAATCGATCACTACCAATAATTTTTATAACAAAAACTGATATTAAATGATGATGAACCCGTATACATAAAAAATTATAGAAATCATCATAGTCAACAAGACGAGATTCAAAAACAAGTTCAAAAACTCATTAATGACAAAATACCCAAAAATTCACTTCCAAATTCGGAAAAGAAAAAATGGCGATTAGTAATTGACTATCGACAGATTAAAAACAACTCTTGTCTGATAAATTTCCACTCCCTAGAATTGATGATATTTTAAATTAGCTAGGTAGAGCAAAATATTTCTCATTCCTTCACTTAAGGTCCGGTTTTCACCAAATTGAACTCAAAAAAAGTTCACGGGATTTAACATCCTTTTCAACAAACAATGGTTCATATCGATTCACGCGATTACCTTCGCAAGCATTTCTTTATATGGATGATTTAATAGTCATAGGTTGTTCCGAAAAACATATTCAGAAGAATTTAACTGAAGTTTCCGAGAAATGTAGGCAACACAACCTAAAGTTACATCCTGAAAAAAGTTCATTTTTTATGCACGGAGTCACTTTTCTAGGACATAAGTGCACAGATAAAGGAATCTTTCCTGACGACAAAATATACGACATCATTCAAAATTATCCAGTCCCACATGATGCGGACAGAAGATTCATTGCATTTTGTAATTATTACAGACGGTTGCTAAATATTCCCGTCACATAACAAGATTATGTAAGAAAGATGTAAAATTCGAATGGACAACTGAATGCCAAAACGCCTTCGAACATCTTAAATCAGCATTAATAAGCACAACTCTGTTACAATACCCAGATTTTAGCAGAGAATATTGGATAAATACAGATGCTAGCAAATATGCTTGTGGAGCAGTCCTAACACAAAACAAATGTGGACTACAGCTTCCAGTTGCGTACGCCTCAAGATCATTTACAAAAGGTGAAAGCAACAAGAACACGAATTTGCAGCTATTCAATGGGCAATAAAACATTTCAGACCATCTATTTATGGTAGACACTTCACCGTCAAAACCTACTTATTTTCAATGGTAAACCCCAGATCCAAATTAACACGAATGAGACTTGAATTAGAGGAATATAATTTTACGGTAGTGTAGTATGCACACATATTGAATACCAACAACACTTTGTTGCAGTGTTTACATAATCAAACATGCCCCGGTTATAAACCCAACTGTCCGAAATATGAACCGATCGCTATGCCTTGGACTACCTACCGAAAGTGCTAGCGTCGGCAAGTGTGAGAGGCAATCCGCCCCTTACACCAATGCGGGAAATTGGCAAATAGGATGCAAATATAAATTCTGAGTGAATAGAGTGAGAGTAATGGGCAAACGCGGAGGCCAGAAAAACAAAATAAATAAAAGAATTGCTCACATTAAGTGGCTATTAACCACAATTACGCCGTTCACATGGGCAACAACAGAAAAATTAACTGCTGAGCTTGATTTTTTAAAAGAATGCCTACAGCTACGTAAACCAAATACCGCAACTCACTCGAATAATATTAAAGTTATAAATGGAAAAATAATTAATAAACCACCATCTCCAAAGCCTTTGCCGTGTAGCGGCGCCTGAACCGCTTGTTTGTTTTGGCTTGAAAACTGGCGATTATTTTTGTATTTAGCGACCTTTGGAGAGTAGCCAGATGCCTAGCCAAATTTAGTGTCGGAAATTAGTGTATAGCAAAAAAAATACTAATTAGTATTTTTGCATTTTTGTAATTATTACAGACGGTTGCTAAATATTCCCGTCACATAACAAGATTATGTAAGAAAGATGTAAAATTCGAATGGACAACTGAATGCCAAAACGCCTTCGAACATCTTAAATCAGCATTAATAAGCACAACTCTGTTACAATACCCAGATTTTAGCAGAGAATATTGGATAAATACAGATGCTAGCAAATATGCTTGTGGAGCAGTCCTAACACAAAACAAATGTGGACTACAGCTTCCAGTTGCGTACGCCTCAAGATCATTTACAAAAGGTGAAAGCAACAAGAACACGAACTTGCAGCTATTCAATGGGCAATAAAACATTTCAGACCATCTATTTATGGTAGACACTTCACCGTCAAAACCTACTTATTTTCAATGGTAAACCCCAGATCCAAATTAACACGAATGAGACTTGAATTAGAGGAATATAATTTTACGGTAGTGTAGTATGCACACATATTGAATACCAACAACACTTTGTTGCAGTGTTTACATAATCAAACATGCCCCGGTTATAAACCCAACTGTCCGAAATATGAACCGATCGCTATGCCTTGGACTACCTACCGAAAGTGCTAGCGTCGGCAAGTGTGAGAGGCAATCCGCCCCTTACACCAATGCGGGAAATTGGCAAATAGGATGCAAATATAAATTCTGAGTGAATAGAGTGAGAGTAATGGGCAAACGCGGAGGCCAGAAAAACAAAATAAATAAAAGAATTGCTCACATTAAGTGGCTATTAACCACAATTACGCCGTTCACATGGGCAACAACAGAAAAATTAACTGCTGAGCTTGATTTTTTAAAAGAATGCCTACAGCTACGTAAACCAAATACCGCAACTCACTCGAATAATATTAAAGTTATAAATGGAAAAATAATTAATAAACCACCATCTCCAAAGCCTTTGCCGTGTAGCGGCGCCTGAACCGCTTGTTTGTTTTGGCTTGAAAACTGGCGATTATTTTTGTATTTAGCGACCTTTGGAGAGTAGCCAGATGCCTAGCCAAATTTAGTGTCGGAAATTAGTGTATAGCAAAAAAAATACTAATTAGTATTTTTGCTTTTTGTAATTATTACAGACGGTTGCTAAATATTCCCGTCACATAACAAGATTATGTAAGAAAGATGTAAAATTCGAATGGACAACTGAATGCCAAAACGCCTTCGAACATCTTAAATCAGCATTAATAAGCACAACTCTGTTACAATACCCAGATTTTAGCAGAGAATATTGGATAAATACAGATGCTAGCAAATATGCTTGTGGAGTCCTAACACAAAACAAATGTGGACTACAGCTTCCAGTTGCGTACGCCTCAAGATCATTTACAAAAGGTGAAAGCAACAAGAACACGAACTTGCAGCTATTCAATGGGCAATAAAACATTTCAGACCATCTATTTATGGTAGACACTTCACCGTCAAAACCTACTTATTTTCAATGGTAAACCCCAGATCCAAATTAACACGAATGAGACTTGAATTAGAGGAATATAATTTTACGGTAGTGTAGTATGCAAGTTATCCAACCCGTGAAACCAGGCCACTTATGGCTTTTATAAACAATAATTTCAATCTCTGCATTTGCCTTTGTCTTTGCCTTTGACTTAGAGGTCCGATCTTGGTTCCACAGCTAAGTTAAACAAATCAAAATTAAAGTAAACATCAGCTTCCGTTCGAAGCTCAATCAATTACGCCTTTTGCGTTTCAAGTGTCCGACAAATTGCATCGGCCAGCATAATTGAATTTCACAATAAGATGCGACAGTTTCATCTTAAGCTTTAATCTAAACATAAATTAAAGTTCAAAAGTTCTTAAAGAAAAGCTCCTGGCCGAGGTTCGTTGGATTTGATTTGGGATTGGAAAAGTCAGTCCTATTTTGATCGAGACCGCGATCGGTTAAGAAATATTAGAAAGTAACAAA